>NW_027397078.1:35640052-35673815 GCF_003265705.2 Callorhinus ursinus
TTTTTTTTTTAAGATTTTATTTATTTGACAGAGAGAGACACAGCGAGAGAGGGAACACAAGCAGGGAGAGTGGAAGAGGGAGAAGCAGGCTTCCCGTGGAGCAGGGAGCCCGATGCGGGGCTCGATCCCAGGATCCCGGGACCACGACCCGAGCCGAAGGCAGACGCTTAACGACTGAGCCACCCAGGCACCCTCTCCTCATTTTTCTATACAAAACGCACGATAGAGTATTACTTCTGCTAACCAGCAATTCTTATCAGCAGTTATAAAAATTTTAAACTAAGAGCAGCTGCATAACAGAGCACCTATAATGTAACCTGACATAAATCGAAAAACCTCAGGCAGCTCTCAGATATGTTACACACTGAAAGCAATAGGGTGATGTTGACATCATCCTCTTATGATCAGCTGGTGTGGACTGAACCCAAAGGACAAAGGGCACACACAATTTGTTGAGAAGAACATTTATTATGAGGACAGGCTTCTTGTGTACTAATTCACTTTTGACAAGGGATGTGTAAAATCTAAGAACGTTCAGCTATTTACTGCTTAAACAACAAGAATGATTTTCTCTCGTTTACAGAGACAATATTTTTTGACCTACCTTGATCCTGCCATGGTATGTTTACCATCTCATGTCTTGGTATATTAACATGAAGGTTTTTAGACTTGATCTTGTAACTGAGAAAACCCAGAAGAGAACCGGTTTGCCTTATTGAATAATGAAACTGGGACCCCTCAGAAATTGTCTAATATAGTGCATTTGCCCTACTCAATACAATATTTGAAATATTCCTTGGATGACCAATCAACTCCTTTCCACAGTGTCATTAATAGTTGCCCTGGAAATCAATCAGTGAAAAAGCAGCAGGCCATCACCTCCTACCCTGCTTTTTACCATGGTGAAGTCATTTAT
Source organism: Callorhinus ursinus (assembly GCF_003265705.2). NCBI lineage: Eukaryota > Metazoa > Chordata > Mammalia > Carnivora > Otariidae > Callorhinus > Callorhinus ursinus. Next base: position 35,640,969 of record NW_027397078.1, read on the forward strand.
TTCTAATTTCTATGAGACCACCAAATAATCCCCAATACTGCATAAAAACACAGGGCACGGGGAGAGTGGGCAATGTGAGATGAGGTAACATGGAGAATGTTGCAGAGATTTCAAGTTTTCATCCAACTTTTCTTCTTTTTAGCTCCCAGTGTTATAAATCTGTCCCACAAGACAATGGCCCTGAAACTGAATACCCAGGAACTCTTATAAAGCCAGCTCCCTGTCCAACAGGGTAACTCTAGACTCCAGAAAATGTGAAAAAGCATGTGTCTGACCACCCAGCAATTCTGGGTATATGACCTACAGAAAGACTGGCATTTGAATAAGGACCTATGTACAAGTGCAGTTCTTTGCAGCACTATTAGTAAAAGGGGAACTTGGAAGCAATCTGACTGTCCAACAATGGTAAAGAAATTAAAACAAGGTATTATTTCCATGTGGTAATCTTATACAGCAGTTAATAAGATTAAACTAAATGTGTATATATGTAAAAACACAAATTGATGTAGTTATATGTATATGCATGTTTCTATTGCACATATGTGTAAATATGCATCTCTATATATGTCAGGAACATGATGAAGAGCACAAGAGCAAGAAATTCCATGTGCACAATATAAGCCCACACCACACCAGACTCAGGGTATTATCCCCTCTGGGAGAAGGGCTAGGGATTGAGATCCAGGTAATGATAAAGGGAATTTTAGCCAAATCCAAAATGTTTTCTTTCTTTTTAAAACAGTGGCTGGAAACAAATCTTACCAAATAACAATAGTTGTTAATTTTATGATAAAAACATATTTTATATTCTCTTTAGTTTCTGCAAACTAAATTTCTTATAAAATAAAACCCACGTAGTATTAGCTACAAAATCCCAAAGGTATGTTGCTGTCTCTATCCATTTTCTTCCTTGTTACCTGAACAGTAGCAGGAGCAGGTACATGTTCCCTTGGTTAGCTGATGGCTTCTGAACATACCAGAATTTCAGCAATTTCAGCTAAGGCAATGAAGTTTGAGCTGTTCCATAGACAAGATGCAAAACATAAACACCACAAAGACATATTGTGATGTTAGCTGTTGCCGCATAAGAAACCACCCCAAAACACAGTGGCTTAAAACAATAAGCCTTCATTATTAATCAACAATATATGGGTCAACTGGGTGGTTCTAACCTAGGCTCAGTTTGGCAGATTGTGGTTCGCTTGTCTATGCATCTGTAGTGGGCTCGTAGGTAGGTGGGGGCTGGCTGATCTGAAATGGTTTCATTCACATGTGGGGCAGTTGGCTGGTAGGTGGTTGGGTGATGAGAATAACTAGGCGACATGTCTCTTATCATCCAGCAGGTTAGCCTGGGGTTGGTTCACATCTCAGCAAGGTTCCAAGGGAGAGAAGGGAAGTGAAGCACTTCTGCCCTATTTTCTTGGCTAAATCAAGTCCCAAAGCCAGACTAATGTGGGTTTCATACTAAGCAGAGCAGTTCCCCTGCTGTGATCTATTGATAGTCAGCCCTCAGCACAAGAAAAATAAAAGCCAGACCAAAATCAAGGGGAAGGAAAATGGATCCTAACTCTTGAGAAGAGAAACTAAAAATTCACATTTGAACTTGATGTAATGAGTACTGGGTGTTACATGCAACTGATGAATCACTAAATTCTACCCCTGAAACTAATAATATACTATATGTTAACTATATTGAATTTAAGTAAAAATACTTTAAAAAATACACATTTGAAAGATTAGAGATAGGGACATGGGTGTGTGTGTGTGTGTGTGTGTGTGTGTGTGTGTGTAAAGATTTAGAAACATTTTTCAATCCATCTACACCATGGCTTCTTATGGACCACCAAATTAACAAAGGGTTTCAGTGCTATGATTGGTTAATCTTTATGTGCTATAGAATATAAACGATAAGATGAACAATCACATATCAAAGGAAAATCTTACTAGGTTTCCCTCCATTTTTGGCTTTCAGACTTAGTACATAAAACGTGTGTTTCTATACAGCTCACAAATCATCTCACCCCAAATCATTTTCTGGATAATAATAAACAACAAATAGATGCTGATGACCTGAAACTGTCTCAGAAGTCACCTTTACAATACTGAAGATTGAGCAGTAAATAGAATCAGCAGGCTGCTGTAATTTACCTCAAAGCAGATCTCCAAAATGACTTACTAAATTATTCCACTGAAAGTTGTAAATCTGAGTGAGAAAAGTACAAATCAATAGAAAAACACAGTTGAACATTTTACTACCTATGATTTTTCACGACCTTCTGGAAGAATAAAGTTTGATGTTGTAAAGAAATTCCAAAACATGAAAACTTGTAAACATGAACTGGCTATGGTTTGAATTATTAATTCATGCTATTTTTGCTGTCACTAACTTCTTTTATTAACCTTTTTTTTGCTTATATACTTATTCTTTATACCCTGCCGTGCAGAATTTGGAAGTTAAGGAAGTTTGAAGATCTGTCAACTCCGTATTTGCTCATGAAGGAAATTGTATGAAGGCACAGCACTGTGTTTTCTGAACTTCAGGTGAAGTGTGAACTCAGTAGAAGTGGGAGTGAGAAAAGGAACCTTGACCTGCGTATTCTGGACATTTCATAGAAATGGAATCATAGAATATATAGCCTCTTGTGTCTGGCTTCTCCTGGAACCCTTTTGATGAGTGAAAGAACATATAAACCTGATGTTCTCAACTCCTGGGGTGCCCTTGCTCTTGCCCCACCTGCCTGGAGGCCAGTCTCAGCCTGGCAACCCATCTCCACAAGAGGTCAAAAGTACAAATCCATTTTCTCAAGCATTAAGTGAATGGTCGCCATTTTGGCAGAGCTATCTTATAGAGCTGAAGGGGAGGCTTAGTGCATATCACTCAGCAAAAGCATCCCAATCCTTCTCCATTTCTAAAGCAAACCTTTTGTTGCTTTTCTCTTCCTTTCTCCTCAGAAATCTCCACCCTCCCCTGAGTGCACAACCGACTGTTCACCACCACATGAACACTTGCTCATTCACCCACTGATACTAATTGTAGTCCTTGGTGTGTGAGGACAGAGATAACATGTAGGCTTTCAATGCATGAGGCACATCGGCAACGTGTATAATCTTGAGAAGATGGTCTGGGCTAGGGTCCCAATAGGTGCTCCCGTCAATGTACAGAGAGAAGAGCTGGCTAAGCACCTCATCCCAGGCCTTGTGGACATTCACAGGGGACTTACATTCTGCTCATCAATCAGAGGAAAAGCTAAAGCAAAGAAATGGCCATTTACAAATTCACTTTGAGTTTGGATGTATTCCAGGGAATAGAGAGGCAGAAAGCAGCCTTATCTTTTTACTGGAACTAGGTAAAAACAACACAACTCAATTAACTTAAATATGCACTAATGATTTGTCCCAGATGAGCATCAGGAAGAATTTGGCACAAGAAGACAAACAATTAGAACAAAAAGGTGTCTCTCCAATTGCATTGCTTAAAAAAAGATTTAATTGGTTTATTGAGGAGTCTTATCTCATTTTGAAGTAAACACGATTTCCCCAAATTACTGCTTTTAATTTTAATCTGTTCACTCTCTTCCCCAATGGATATCAAGTCCCTTAAAATCATCTTGCCAGATTTTTCAACTAGCAAAAACTTAATCAAACTTACCTAAACTGACATCCATATATCAATTAACAGAACTATCCTTTCTTTCTTGGACAATGGGAAGGTTAATTTTGGAAAATGTTGCCATTTATGATTACCTTATACTTTTTACAATTAAGAACTGGTTAAAATAACACAATTCCTTAATATAGAACTTAAGGAAGAATCAATCTTAAGTGCATTCCACACCAAGGATCATACCTTATTCATCCTCATCTTTCCAATACCTAGGAGTTTTTGGCACCACAGTAGGTGGTTGTTAATAAATGCTCAGATAAACTTACTGTTGACAAGCTAAATATTAAAGGGCAGAGGCCACTGAGTTATTAGAACAATGGAAAAACAGGGTAACTGCACTTCCTCAAATTAGTTATTTAAGAGACATTATTACAGAGTTAATAAAATCTAGTGACAGATATCAACCCTTAAATTGCTAGTTTAAATAATTTTTTAAATTTTTTAAAAAGATTTTATTTATTTATTTGACAGAGACAGACAAAGTGAGACCAGGAACACAAGCAGGGGAGTGGGAGAGGGAGAAGCGGGCCTCCCGCCGAGCAGGGAGCCCGATGCAGGGCTCAATCCCAGGACTCTGGGATCATGACCAGAGCTGAAGGCAGACACTCAACGACTAAGTCACCCAGGCACCCCCAAAATTTTTTTTAATTTTAAGTAGACTCCACACCCAACATGGGGCTTGAACTCACGACTCTTAAGAGTCGCATGCTCTAGGGGCGCCTGGGTGGCTCAGCTGGTTAAGCGGCTGCCTTCGGCTCAGGTCATGATCCCGGGGTCCTGGGATCTAGCCCCGCATTGGGCTCCCTGCTCCGTGGGGAGCCTGCTTCTCCCTCTCCCTCTGCCTGCCTCTCTGCTTACTTGTTCTCTCTCTCTCTGTCAAATAAATAAATAAAATCTTAAAAAAAAAAAAAAAAAAGAGTCGCATGCTCTATCGACTGAGCCAGCCAGGCACCTCAATAAATTTTTCTTTTGCTTTTTTTGTGCACATTGTACTACGGAATGATTTTTTTTTTAAAGATTTTATTTATTTGGGCGCCTGGGTGGCTCAGATGGTTAAGCGTCTGCCTTCAGCTCAGGTCATGATCCCAGGGTCCTGGGATCGAGTCCCGCATCGGGCTCCCTGCTCCTTGGGAGCCTGCTTCTCCCTCTGCTTCTCTCTCTCTCCCCCTCTGTCTCTCATGAATAAATAAAACCTTAAAAAAAAAAAAGATTTTATTTTTTCGATAGAGAGAGAGCAAGAGGGAACACAAGCAGGGGGGGTAGGAGAGGGAGAAGCAGGCTTCCCAAGGAGCAGGGAGTCGGATGCAGGGCTTGATCCCAGGACCCTGGGATCATGACCTGAGCTGAAGGCAGACGCTTAACGACTGAGTCACCCAGGCACCCCGGTACTACGGAATGATTTATAAATCTACTTTTGTTCAGACAGAAGTGTTTTTTTTTGTTCTCAAATGTTCTTTTCAAAGTCCTAGTACGAGGACCTGATATACAAGTTATTGAAATATTATTTTCAATATACCTTTAAATGACTTAAAAGAAAAACATTAACATGATAAATGTGACACTTAACTGCAAGGTTTGGCAGTGTAGGAAAATAACAATTTAAAAACTGACAAGAGGAAGATAACGTAGAATTTTTAGAAGAACGGTCTAGACATTTAAATCATATTTTTAACTGATTATTTGAAAACGATTAATGATATATAATAAAGGGAATTTTGAAGTTCTTTAAATCAACCAAAGCTGCAAATAATTAGCTTAAAGGAAGTTATGATTAGGAAATGCCTTGTAGGAAGAAAACTTTTCATTATTAGAAAATGAATGAATTGTAAACTCAAGGTATACAACTGTATAAATGTTCCCAGAGATGGTCTGTGTTCATTTCACTGGAGACGTTAAACAAGGAGATTCTTGTAAGGGAAATTTTTTTTTTCTTTTCCAGGCCATGAATAATTACTGATTAAACTTTTTCAGCAATTTAGAGCACACTGCAGGTGCACCAGATTTAATTGAAGAGGCACTGCATAAACCAAATGGAGATGAAACATAGTATGAACTCAGTGCTATTCCTGATTAGACACCCAAAACCTGAGTCTTACTTAGCTACTAACCCCACACTAAGATGATGTCTACTCTGATTTACAGGTTCTGAATCTCACTGGTCAGTATATGCAGAAATCTCTTTGATGGAACCACTGAACCATTTCAGATTTTTAAAAAATCCCCTGTGGCCTTTGTCATTCATGACCAATGGCCTTTGGAAGTTAAGGTCAACTGAACTGAACTACAAGAAAAGGCAGGTGCTATAGTCAAGGCTTGTACGGTGCTGGGATCCCTTTGAGTTACAACTTTCTTAAATGTCTAGGCCATTTTCATAAAAATTATTATGTTATCCTCCTCTCATCACTTTTTAAGCTGTTATTTTCCTAAACTGCCAAACCTTGCAGTTAAGTATCACATTCATCACGTTAATGTTTTCCTTTTAAGCATCCTGGGGAAGAAGGGGGCACATGAGAGACTAAAATGAGGATTAGAAGGGTGACTGCAGAGATCATCAGCTGGCAATGGTGCACGAGGATAAATGTGTTGGCCCCAGACGACCTCAGAGGGCAGCAGCAAGATAGCAAAAAACTGCGCTGACTCCCAGTAGCCACCTTCTTCTGGTCAAGCCACCAAGTGGGGCAAAATCAAAGAGGGATAGAAAACAAAAGGCCTTAGCAAAAAAAGGCACAAAAGTAAAACAAAATAAAACAAAAAGTTATGAGTCAAGAGATTACTTCACTGTTCCTTTGCAACAAAGAGGACAAAGCCAGAGTGAAAACTCCTGGTTCTTTGCAACAAGATGGGCAACACTTTATTTAGATCACCAAAAATAAGGTTTTACAGAAAGGGAACCATAACATTACACAACAAAGTATAGCTGTAAAATCTCAAACAAGAGAGGCAACACTTTATTTAGATTACCAAAAATAAGGTTTTGGAGAAAAGGAACTGTAACAAGCAAATGTGTGACTGCAAATTTTCTTTTGCCATCGATATCAATTCCCTCTAAAATATTTTGGGACTACTTTGTGATTTCCAAGCAAAACTAAAATTTGTTGGACAGACTCGCTGAGCCTCATCACAAGAATGAAAACAATTTGGAAAACAATTTTGCTTAATGCTAACAAATAACTAAAAAACGTGGTTATTGCTAACAAATTAATTCCAACAGCTACTGAAACAGCCTGACCTACACATGCTCTTATTAACGCTTCACTGTGAACACAGCTGTTCTTTTCCTGCTGTCACAGATGACATGAACAGTGGCAAGGGTCTCATGCTGGAGGCTGGTCAGGCACCTAGGAAATAAACCTTAACAGAAATAACTACAGTATGTAAGCAACTCAAACAAATGGGCCCACCTCTGCCAGAGCCCCCAAGGGTGGGTGTTGTGTCAGCTCTGAAAGAAGGTCCCCCATCTCCCTAGATCTTCAATGGGAACCTAGAGCACAGAGCTAGACAGAGAAGCTGTTCTTCTAGAACCATCAAAACTTCAATAAATCGCCCTGGGGTTCTTGGTGCTATAGTGTGCCTCACAGGCAGCAACATAGGCCGACTCTGGAAAGAAGTCATCATGATACTCTGCCAAAAACCTGGGAAAAGAAGAAAATGGCCCTGATGATCTTTACAGTGAGGACTCAACACAAGCAAGCAAAATTTTAACTTGCAACCATTTGAACATTTCACCTTTTTTTGGTATTCCAAAGGAAAAAAACTGAACATAATTTTGATTTCTAGGTATATCTGGCTTCTACATTAATTACTATTTCATTGGGATCCTTTCACTATCAAGTGTACAAAGAGAATAGAACCTAAACTCCACTAGGTGGCAGGCTTCATTATACAAACACTGTTAAAAAGAAAAACAAACTGGTTCTGACGAGTACTGCATTTTCCTGTTATAAAACCAATATTGGGGCGCCTGGGTAGTTCAGTCGGTTAAGCGTCTGCCTTCAGCTCAGGTCATGATTCCAGGGTCCTGGGATCGAGCCCTGCATTGGGCTCCCTGCTCAGCGGGGAGCCTGCTTCTCCCTCTGCCCTTCCCCCTGCTCATGCTTGTGCTCTCTCTCCAATAGATAAATAAAATCTTTTTTTTTTTAAAGCTATAAACTCAACCAATGTCACTTGAGAAATTCCCAATACTTTCTACAGGCTAAGCTAAACCAAAATTGAATAGTATAAATAGTAAAGAGTCTCTGGGTCCTAATTTGCCATTCCAAAAGGTGTTACAGTTCCAGCTTATAGTAGCAAAACTCATAAACAAGGCTGACTTATGTCTGATGATGAACGTTATAATGAGGGCAGTCATTCAAAAGTTCACATTATGCAGATGCTATCTTGCATCTGAAGTGTCAAAGATTTTGCCACAGTGGGGCTTAAACATTCTCACATGGGCCATATTAACCACAAAGCTAATTTAGTTTCATGTTTGTTTCTCCAGCCTCTTTCCACCTGTCCAAATTCCTAAAAATGTAAGGATAAACCCAATACCTTCTTTAGTAAAAACTGAGTCAAAATTCATTAGATAGTTAACTCCTTCTTCTTTGGACTCTGCCATTCTTAAGGTGATTATTGAGTCCACCGATTCTCTAATTGACGTTTTGGATACATTTTCAACATCAATTCCTATATTTGTAAATCTTTCTAAGTTAATTCTTAAAACCCTAATTTCTATTTTGTATTGGGCATACCTCAAAATCAGCAGGCTTTCCTATGCTATAACTTGCAGCCATTCTTCATATTTTATTGGCATTATTTGATTTTGGCCTACACAGTCTTTATGCCAAATAGAATTGTGTGTTTGAGGGGGAGGTTGGAAGGGAAGAGTATATTTTCCTAATTGTTTCTAATAACGTGTAATAAAGTTTCATTTCACTCACGGACGCTTTACTCAAAATGTCTACATAAAAATATCCTTTAAAAACTCCGAAAACCTATTTCTTTGCCTGGAATACTTTCCACACTGATAAATCCTACTTGTTTAGTTCTTGCAGGTTGAAGCCTGACTACAAGGAAGAGGTACCCCCTTACAGAAAAGGAAGAAGTAAGATCAGGCAGATAGATGAGCTGGGTAAGGCAGTGTGATGAGCAGCCTTGAACACCAACCAGAGGAACTGGTCAATAAACATCTGGGTGGGAGAGAGCTGGGCCCCAGGCACAAGGGAGTCTGGGGCCCACAGCATGGTGCAAGGAGTAGGGGGCAGAGCCTCAGGGCAAATGATCCTAAGATATAATGACTGGCTCTGTTGGATGAAGGAAACAATACCTTTCTCTGAGTTTACAAACTGTCAGCATGTACTGGTCATTTATCTTAACTCTAAACACAAAAATTCAACCTGTAAAAGCTAATATTTAGGTTAGTTTATGTATATGCAACAAAGAAAAGTCTAATATAAGGTACTTCTGAATAAAAAATTTAAACTAAATTATCAATCTCATCACTTCTACTGTAAAAAATTTTCTATTCACAGTTACCCAACTGGATTCTTCTAGTGACACAAAAAATTTTATCTCTACACAATAAATTACAGAAAAAGGAAACAGCCAAAAACCCCTGATGTGACAATTACAGAATCAATCATACTTAGCTAATAGTGTGACTATTTAAAATACCACAGAACTAGCTTCCACATCTATTATGGAGGAGTTCAGGAAAGTCATATATAAGGCAGCAGAGGTAACTTTTTACAAACAAATTTAAATACCTAAGAAAGAGATCAAAGTGCTTCAGTAAAGCCTTCAGATTCTTCTCAGAAAAGGACATCTTTCCAAGGATTTCTGGAAGTTTCACTGCATTAAAAATAAAACCGGAACCATTTACAATTGGCAGACTCTGGCAATGAGCAGGACACACTGAGGGTCCTTGTTTATCCTATTTAAACTGAAATTAACATCTACATTATCAAAAAAACCCAAAAACTCTTATTTAACACAGTACAGTGGTACAAATGGTATAAAGACAATTTTTATGAAATTTAAGATTCATTCAGTGCCTTTTTTTAAGAGGTCATTTTCAATGATTTTTCTTAGACCCTCAAAATTACCATGAGACGTACATAAACTAACAAGGATATTAAAACCAAAGTGGAGGGGTGCCTGGCTGGCTCAGTTGGAAAAGCATGTGACTTTTGATCTCAGGGTCATAAGTTCAAGCCCCACACTGGGTGTAGAGATTACTAAAAAAAAAAAAATAGATTAAAAAAAAACCCAAAGTGGAGGGGAAAGGGTGGGGGAAGGCAGAAGGAAGCAGGGACCAGGATTTCTTACCAAACAATCGTAGCAAGTGTTGTGCCCCATAAATGTAAGAGGGTGGAGGCAGCTGGTCACCTGGGGGGTAACTGTCGGGTACAAGTTTCCAGGAGAGGACCTGAGAAAAGATAACAACAAATCATTCAATTTCTGCTTAACACTGTTATCAAGAGATCTCAAAATTTGGAATCCCAGCAGAAATACACATGCTTTGAGGTTCTCATCTCAAACTGAGTGTCACATTTTCACTCCCAAGCTTCCTGTCCTTCTAGCAACTTAGGAGTTGCTTCACAGCTGGGCCAGAAAATGGGAGTAAACAGTAACAACAAACCAATGTGGAATTTTGAAAGCCACCCCTCTAACGTTCCCATGAAGCTCTTTAAGGGCATGATCTTTTTTTTTTTTTTTAAAGATTTTATTTATTTATTTGAGAGAGAGAGAATGAGAGATAGAGAGCATGAGAGGGAAGAGGGTCAGAGGGAGAAGCAGACTCCCTGCCGAGCAGGGAGCCCGATGCGGGACTCGATCCCGGGACTCCAGGATCATGACCTGAGCCGAAGGCAGTCGCTTAACCAACTGAGCCACCCAGGCACCCTAAGGGCATGATCTTGGCATATAGGAGAGTATAATGCATTATGTTGAAAAGGATCAAGCTACAAAATAACGAAGTTCAATATGACTTGGAAAAAATACACAATATAATGTGTATAATTATTATGTAAATACACAGAACTACCAAGAAGTATATACCAAAATGTTAAATGTCCATTTCTTATTGGTGAAATTATGATTTAGGCAGTTTGGGAGGATAAAGGTATGCATTTTCCATATTGATTATATATTAGCATATATCTGATAGTTTCCTACAATCTTTTCAAAACATTTTTGCCTTTTAAATCACGTGAGGATCCACCTTCCTTGGCAACATGGAGATACTTCTCATCCCTTAAAAGTTGTAACAATAAATTGCATGTAGAGGAAAAAATATGGCTCTATGTCAAAATAAAAACAAATTTATAAAAATAAAGTGTGGGGGCAGCTGGGTGGCTCAGTCAGTTAAGCGTTTGCCTTAGGCTCAGGTCATGATCCCAGGGTCCTGGGATCGAGCCCCACGTCAGGCTCCCTGCTCAGTGGGAAGCCTGCTTCTCTCTCTCCCACTCCCCTTGCTTGTGTTCCCTCTCTCGCTGTTTCTCTGGCAAATAAATAAAATCTTAAAAAAAAAAAGTGTGTGTGTAGGGGGAAGGGAGACTAAAGTAAGATTAAGGAAATATTTGATTTCCCAATTCTCAACAGCTATTACCTATAAATTAGCTTAACTGTTTTGGTCATTTTATACCTTTTCCTTTATAGGAAATCATTCTATGTTAGAGAATATAGTAGTAAAAAGTAACCCAAACATGTTGTGAGTAATATTACCATTGTTTTAAGATTCCCTAATTTCCTGATATAATTGATTCACTTTGGAAACTAATCTGAACCACTGAATCAAGCGAAAATAGACTTCAACCTTGGTAACCGCTTTCTTTTCCTTCTTTCTAAATTTCAGAACTGTGGGTGGATTTCAGGCTTTTGTTAAAGTCAGAGTTGTATTTAAAAGCTCTCTGATGAGCCTCCACAGAAATACTTCAGCAAATTATACGACTATTTTACTAAGATGCTGCCTTGCCTTTTGGGATCAGTCAAGTTTAATCTGGAAATATAGTAGGACCAAAGAAAATCCTCTATAAGACAAGGCAGAAGGATGCCAAAACCACCCCAGAAAAGCTGATGCACTCAATTTAACACAATGAAATTGGAGAAGCGAGCAAGTCTCACCACGGTTCTGTATGGCTCCATGCTGGAAGTCTGAGCTTCAGCCCTGGCCTCACCTACCCCACCCATCTGTGGTATAGATTACTGAAGGCAGGGATTTGGTTTCAGCATCTTTATTCCATGCCCAGCACCTCAGCCTGTGGTGCACACAACTGAAGCTTGGCAACTGTTTTGACAGTGATACTTGAAGTTAACATAGGGGAATCTGCAATAATTGGAACCATGACACACACAATGTTGCAAAAGCTGGTCATTTGGCTAGTTAGCAGGCCAGCCTACCTCACTTATTCAACTCTGCATTTCAATGCAGTATTATCACCTTCTATTTACCAAAGATAAATTTCATGGGGGAAAACAGGTTTCTAGCAGAGGGATTCTCAACTGGGGTATATAGACAACCACCTGTGAATCATAATGTGTGCATCCAGACCCTACCCTGATGCAGTAGGTCAGTGAACAGAGAGTCTCAGGTGATTTGGATGCAGAGCTTTTGTTAAAACACAGAGACAGAGGCACTCACAAAGGTGGGAATTCCCTAAGGTCTCCTGTTTGGTTTGAGAGTCACTGTGGAGAGCCTGTCTTACTAGAAATTCTCTCCTACTAGGGCTTGCAGCTGTACCTATAACCACTAGACGGTGGCCTGAGTGGGAATGGCCTTGCCTGATATTCATGTCCCTTTTAAAAGAAACAGGACTCCCCTTAATAACACGTGCAGGGCCTTGTCTGAAAAACAGGACCTTAGGGACTGCTGTAATAGGAATTTCCTAACTTTCCCTCATTGTCATTGTAAAACAAATTAAGTTTTCCAGCTTTTCTATCGGGGTCAGCCAACTAAGGCCTTCTGCCAAATCCAGCCCAACCCCCTTGTGCTGAAAATGATTGTTATATTTTTAAATGGTTAATAAAATCACATGAATAAATATTTCATGACGTGAAAATCATATGAAATTCAATTACTAGTGTGCATGAATAAATTTTGGGGGCACAGAGCCACACCCATTCATTTATGAGTAACTCTCATGCAACAGCAGAGTTGGATAATCTCAAAAGAGACTGTATAGTACGCAACCCTGAAAATATTTGTAATCTGACCCTTTACAGGAAAAGTTTGCCAACTCTCATCATTAAATGTTCTCTCTCCCTAGTAAAGCTAGCTCCCCTACGCACAGAAACAGGGAAATCCTACCTCCTAGGTGAGATTCATACAATATCCCAGTAGACCAAGACGTCTCCTGAACCTCCAAAACTCACTACCTACACATCAATTAACTAGCCCTAAAAACCGAGTTTTTTTTAAAGATTTTATTTATTTATTTGACAGAGAGAGCAAGCACAAACAGGAGGAGCGGCAGGAAGAGGGAGAGGGAGAAGCAGGCTCCCCGCTGAGCAGAAAGCCCCACTCTGGGCTCAATCCCAGGACCCTGGGACCATGACCCGAGCCGAAGGCAGACGCTTTACGACTGAGCCACCCAGGCACCCCAAAAACAGAATTTTTATTTATTTTAAAAGATTTTATTTATTTGACAGAGAGACAGAGAGAGCACAAGCAGGGGGAGCAGCAGAGGGAAAGGGAGCAGACTCCCCACTGAGCAGGGAGCCCGATGTGGGGCTCCATCCCAGGACCCTGGGATCATGACCTGAGCTGAAGGCAGACGCTCAACAGACTGAGCCACCGAGGCACCCCCAAAACAGAATTTTTAAAATGAAAAGTTTCCTCACTTGTAAAATGGAAACCTGGTGGCAAGGCTGTTCTAGAAAATCTGAGGTGATTTAGGTCAAGTTCCTGGCACAATGCTGACATATAGCACACCCTCAAAGAGATGGCTACTGGTACTACTATTAACAATGAATTTTGTATTTTTAAATAGTTGGGAAAACCCAAAAGAACCATATTTCATAACATGAAAATTATGATATTCAAATTTCAGTGTCCATAAATAAAGTTTTATTGGAACACAGTATGCCCATTCATTTACATAGTGTCTATGGATGCTTTTGGAATTGGGTAGTCTTGAAGGAGACTGTTTGGCCCACAAGGCTTAAAATATTTACTCTCTGGACCTCTGTAGAACAAGTGTGCATAAAATGCATAAAATGAAAATACTCATATTTCAAAACTTGTGCTTATTTAAAAGATGACCATAAACACAGGGCTGGAATTCTAGCGACTTTCTCATTTTAGAAAACAAAACCAATGTTAAACATCATCATATGAAGCATTTTGTTAATATCCACAGCAAGAGCAACAGTGTTTCTAAGGAAACCTGATTTTCGCTCACAGGGCTTAAGCACAATAGAAGGAAGGCCTCACTGGGGATGACCAGCAACAGTAACGCTTTACCTCATTTATTTCATTAGTTCTTCTGCCTTCAAAGCCAGCAAACACTGTACTCCCTTCCTTGCTAGGGGTCAGAGGAACTGGTGAGGATGATCTGCTATGCACAGGTGTCTCTTCAAAAGGAAAAGATGTTAATTATTCGCTTGTAAATCACAGAGCAACTGAATTAGACTGCCGGATGACTGTTACAGTAAAGAAATTATTAATCTTTAACAATCATATATGATATTTTCCTATCATAAAAGACAGTACCTGAATTATTTGGGGGGAAAAAAACAGGAAACAAGTACGGATATATGCTACAACATGATGAACCTTGAAAACATTATGCTAAGTGAAAGAAGCCACAGACAAAAGGTCACTTACTGTGTAATTCGACTGAAAGGAACTGATGCCTAGAAGAGGCAAAATCCATAGGGACAGGAAGTAACTAGTGGTTGCCTAGCAGGATAGATTAGGGCTGGGGGGAGGGAATGGGGAGCTACTGCTACCAGACCCAGGAGACACAGCTAAACCAGCCAAACATCCAACTGCAGAGCTGAAGGTGTGGTGACTCCTCTCTCTATGCCATAGGGAAAGTGCCTTGTGAGCCTTGGTTGGAGCCAAACTCCTCAGTGGATTTCCCACAGCTGAGTGGGTGAATCTGGGTGTGACTGTACATTCATCCCCATTCCTCTCCCAGCCTCTCTTGTTGGCTGGACTCCTGTCAGGAGAGCAGTGACTGGCACAGGCCACGCACAGAGTGAATGGCTTTCCCACACCTGAGAAGGACCTACTTTTTTCCAGGTGCAGGAACAGCTTTGGCATGCTGGCGGACGTGTCCTGTTGCCGGCGCTTGGGCTGAGGCGAGGCGCTGCTCTCAGACAGCCTGTCACAGTTGGCAGAGTGCCGTGTGGACCGCCTCAGAGACTGCAAGGCTTCTGGTTCAGCTTTGCGCCTTTTGGGGGTGGCTGGTTCACCTGTGGTGGGCTGACTCTCCGTGGACTGCGGTGTGGATGGATTCAACAAAGGTGGGCTTGGAGAGAGCTCCTCTTGGTTCCTACGGAAGAGGAGAGAACATCTCTATCTCTCTCTCTCTCTCTCTCTCTCTCTCTCTCTCTCTCTCTCTCTCACACACACACACACACACACACACACACACACACACACACACACACCTGGCCCACAGAATCTCTGCAAAACCTGGAGCAGTTCTTAAATGTCCTCCTTCAGACAGAACAGAAAACACTCTGGACTCCACTCCAGGAGAATTACAAACTTTTACTTTCGAATGTGGCGAAACAAGTGTTTTCTTAAAGAGTAACCAAACATACTTGATCATTTAAAATCCTCTTGATAACTCTGCAAGGCATGCTGGCATTAAAGATTGTGATGCCCCTTTTGTATTTGTCTTAGAGCAATAGTTCTCAACTGGGAGTCATTTTGCCCTACCAGGGACAGTGGCACTTATCTGGAGACCGTGCTGTTTTGCTTGTCACAACTGGCAAAGTGCTACTGGCATCTAGCGGGTAGAGGCCAGGGCTACTGCCCAACAACCTACAATGCCCAGGACCCTCCACCACAAAGAATGATCTCGTCAAGAGAATAGGATTACTATGGTAGCTACACGTGTGGTGAGCAGCATAGCATAACATAGAGAATGCAATCACTGTGTTCTGCATCTGAAGGTAATGTAACATTGTGTCAACTATACTTCAATAAAAGTTTACTTTTTTAATAAACAGAGTAAGAATACCATGCTATCTCACCACATCGTAACTACTCACAAGACTAGAAAGAAAAGCCACACACATCCGCCAAGCTTTGTGGAACACACAGTCCACCCTGGACACTGGCAATCTTAAGATTTGGAGTAGGGCATGGGGAACATCAACACAGGTCCCCAGTGAGTTGCACATGCCTCTCACATAGGGTGAAACCAATGGGAGAGGAAGGCAGGCAGGCTAAGAGATGATCATGAGGCAGACAGAGAACCAGGAGCAAGGAGCCATGAAGGGAAGGGAGAAGGGGATGGTGGGGAAAGACAGCCAAAGCAGAGCATGGCGTGTGACAAGTGGGAAGTTGTTAGTACCCTGTCTTGGGGAGCAGAGTTAGCAGGGGCAGTTGGTAGACAAAGGCAGAGCATAAAGTAGGCAAGAGCAGAAGAAGTGGAAATCATGAGAACAGGCCATTCTCAGGAAGAGAGGCATAGGAAGATAGGGAAGCAGCTTATACAGGTGAAGGTACAGACTTCAGGTTGGGAATTTCTGCCCCCCACTCCCCTAACCAAACAATAGAGATTTAGGCATGCTTGGTGACCGAGGAAAGAAAGTAGTGACACAGCAGAGCAGGAAAGGAACTAATCTTTAGTTAAAGGCAAAAGGTTGCCAGCCCTTTGTGAACTTTCTCCTTTAATAACTACCCAAGGAGGCAGCTGTTCTTTCCATTGTGCAGAGGCAAAAGGAAGAGCCTCAGAAGGCATCTCCTCAAGTCACATAGCCAGTAAGTGAAGGAGCTAAATTCAAACCCACATCTTCTGCCCTTCTCAGCCTGTGCCTTCTTCATTCCATTTGTCTTTGGAAAGACAGGTTAGCTGCTCAAAATCAAACCAAGTTCTCACACTGGAATCTTCACTTGATAAAATATTTTAGAGCCATTTGAAAGTGAATGACGACTTAGCTTCCCCAGGAAAAAACTCCACTCTTCAATCTCCTCCTCCAAATCTGTTGGCCCCACAGCATTAGATGGAAATCTTCAAAGACAGAGTCAACTATTCGGTTGCTGACATCTGATAGTCAAACTGCAGACTCTCTAACTTACCTGTTAGTGTTTGTGGCACTTTCCTTAATTGGAAGAAAAAACTTGGATGAAGTCACCTTTTTATACTGAACTTGTTCATATGGATAGAGTAAAACCAGTGGGAGTGTGTAATCAAAGGTTATTCTTAATCCATCCACCATCTCCTTACAAAGGTCAACACTAGGAGAGTAAGAAGAGATCAGAGATGCAGTAAATATTTTCCAAAACGTCATAATGAAGTTGCATGTTTTTAATAAGGCAGAGCTTTAAACTTAAATGCTATATATTATACCCACACTTATAGAGAATACAATGAGTTTGTAGACGCTGCCAACAAATTAAATGGAAACATTGATCTATAATATAAAGTGAAAAAAATACACCAGTAGTTTTAACTTACTGCACTGAACACAAGGAGCCCGAGCAGCCTGTGCTGCAGAAGGTGGACAGGCCCCAATTACTGGGAGCTGAAGGGGGTAGACCTGATGAACTAATCCTAATACTTGTTTCAAATCAAACAATCTGCCTGTCTGACTCTAATCCAGCTGGGTCACATGCACAAGGCAGGCTATGAACACGATTACCCTGCCCGAATAAAAACCTATTTGTAAATAAGCTTTGATAAAATTTTCTTTGCCCATTCTGGTGCTTAAGGACAAAGAGTTATCTCCCTATATTATATCACTGAAAAAGACTGGTCTTGGTGTTGAGGCAGCACATACTCAATATATCCAGACCAGATACCTAAATAGTTATTGAGCATTTCGAAAAAGGGACAATATTTTGGTATTAAATTTGTTATTAAATGAATTAATAAGTTGAGTGATATATTAAATGAACTCCACAAATTTCAGAAATAGTGTCACCTGTTCTAAATGGAAGTCACTTCTCTAATACACAAAGAGAGAGCCACTGAGGCATCAATTCCCCCCTCCCTCACTACTCACTTCTTTTCTGCTGGGATATAATGCACATTCATATTGGCATGTGGCATAGCATGATGGTGACGAGGCCTCTCATTGGCTGAAAAGGCTGCATTGATAGCAAAATGCTTCACGTAGGATTCCAAAATAGTTATGATGTTGGTCTGGCATGGAAGTTTCACTAACTGTTAATAAAAAAACAGACATCTGATGCATGCATCTCATTGTATAAACCATATATTCCTAGAAACAGTGCTCTTGTCTATATAAATTTAACTCAAAAATAAAGCCAATTCTGTTTGAGAATCTTTTTTTTTTTTTAAAGATTTTATTTATTTATTTGAGAGAGAGAATGAGAGACAGACAGCACGAGAGGGAGGAGGGTGAGAAGGAGAAGCAGACTCTCTGCTGAGCAGGGAGCCGATGTGGGACTCCAGGATCATGACCTGAGCTGAAGGCAGTCGCTTAACCAACTGAGCCACCCAGGCACCCCTGTTTGAGAACCTTTTAAATAAATATGCCTTGAAGCTCTATGACTGCTTCTACTAATCATCACCCATGAAGACTACAGTATAAATTTAAAAAAATAAATGTAAGCAGTGATTCACATCTTAATGATCAATTACAGCCACCTGGGGAGACTATGGCCACAGTCAGCCTCCATGACAGCTCAATTATGTCTTAACCTCTCTTTAAAATATTTGAGATAGCGTCCATGTGCGTATGTAAGGTGGGAGCGGCAGAAGGAACGGAGGGAGAGGGAGTGAGAGAATCCAAAGCAGACTCCCCACTGAGTGCAGAACCTGATGTGGGTCTTGATCTCACGACCCCAAGATCAAGACCTGAGCTAAAACCCAAAAGTAGGACGCTTAACTGACTGAGCCACCCAGGTGCCCCGTGTCTTAACCACCTCAATGAAGTCCAGGTATAAAGAGTTTGACAAAGCTCCCTAGAGGATTCTAATGGACAGCCAACGCTGGGAAAGACTGTGCATGCCTTAATTCAATCAGCAGCAGAGCAGTACTGTCAGAGAACTTTAAAAACCTAACTCAGCACAAAACTTAAAATATGAATTTCATTCTTATAAGGTTCGTAATTGTTTGAGTCTGTGATTGTAAAATACGGCTAAATGAAAGCTCTATTACAAATCCATGTTTTATGTATTCTGCCTGCATACCCGTTTCCTCCTGTTGATATAGTAACAATCATCCTCAAGCTTCTTTTTCAGAACTTCAGGAATTTCTATAGTTATTGTTCTTTCTTCCATTTCCCTTTTTGTGTGCAGCTCCGGTTCTTCCTTCTGCAATATCACAATTTCATTTTTAACTACTCATAACAGTGAGAGAGTCTATAGCCAAAGGAAGACTAACACAGGAGAGCCTACTATGAAACAAACCCGGTTAATCCTCAACATTCATACCAGAATGCCACATGTCCTAGAGAGAAGTACATTAAAGGCCAAAAGTTAATGTGTTTTAGGGCACTAACCTATGTTACCAATGCTAATTTTGTTTCTCCCCCTTTTAAGTTTGCCAGTGATACTTATGTTAACTTCGAAGGCAGGCAGAAGATGCCAAAGTCTGATACACAAGATTTAAAAACTAATCACCATTATAAAAATAAAGTTCATGGCCTCAATGGAAAGAAATAGGTAACTATGATTTGTGAAACTATGATAGGTAAAAAGAGCTACCAAGAGGTTCATACAGTGACTATAAATATAAATAAGGATTATTTTCCCTTAAAGATCAAGTGCAACTTTACAATATCTACTTAAAACAATGCATTTTTACAAAATGATCTGCAACTGAAGAATTTTATCACATAATTTTACCACTAAATACATGCCAAAGACAGCATTTTTACAATAGAAACTTTATACCACTTCCGTCTTTTCTTCAATATCACTTTCTTCACTTATTTCTTCATCCTTTTCTTCACTACTGTCATCAGAGGAACTGCTTATTGCTAGGGAAAACAAAAACTATCAGGCAAATTGGCATCATATACTTCCCTAACCTTTACAATTATAATTCTTAAGGTGGAGCGTGTGTTCTACTATTGGCAATAATTAACTGTAGTCCTGTATATATTTTAAATGCTGAACACAAATGCTGTACCTTTCAGAATAAAAATTTATTTTGATAAATATAATACCAATTTCAATGAAGGCAAAACCCACACAAGTTAATGATCTGAAAGTGTTCAGTCACCTAGGATTCTACGGTTCTCTGTTGTATTCATAACGGGCCAAGGCTCAGGAATTGCCAAGAAGAAAACGTGAGGGATTAGTACAAATAAAGACACTGGCTGCAAAGGCAGTGGTCATGCGCAAGACTGATGAGATATTATGGACTAACCGACTGCTACTTTAATTGTTAAAAACAAAAGGGGCACATGTTATATGTAATGAGATTAAAATGTTTCCTTGTCTGTAATTGCAATGACTCCTACCCTCAATCCTGTGGTATAAAAGGACTACATAAAAGTTCTTTTAGCCAGAGAAAATGAAGTCAAGCCACTCACAGTTTTCATCATTTTCATCTTTTTCTTCAACAGGGAGGCTTTTTAAGACAGAGTCAACACCAGGCAACCTGCAACGCTTCTTCTTTCTTCCTGTGCTTCTCCTGAAAGAAAATAAACGCAACTGAAATAAATTTTGATGCTGACTGATATGGGTCTTGAAGTACAAACAAGATATAACCACGGTTGGGGCGCCTGGGTGGCTCAGTTGGTTAAACAACTGCCTTCGGCTCAGGTCATGATCCTGGAGTCCCGGGATCGAGTCCCACATCGGGCTCCCTGCTCAGCAGGGAGTCTGTTTCTCCCTCTGACCCTCCTCCCTCTCGTGCTCTCTATCTCTCATTCTCTCTCTCTCAATTAAATAAATAAAATCTTTAAAAGAAAAAAAAGATAAAACCACGGTGATTCTCTAAGGACCTAAAAATCATTAAATCCTAGAACATAAATGTTAATCTCCACTTCAGAAGCTTAAACAGTAACCACACTGAAAACACAGCATTTAGAATACAAGAGCAATTCTTCACGAACACACTTTAAATACATATGGTTATTAATGAGCCATGTTTGTCATATTTTTACTTTTATATTTTAAAAGTTCTAAACACTAAAAGAAAACACACTGAATAACATTTATGTCATGATTTTTGTATTCTTACAGGCGAGCTACAGCTTTTCTTGCCAATTTACGCTGTAATCTCCGATTTTCATCGGTGTCACGAAGGACATGATCTTCAGCTGCCCATCTATCCCAGCTAATCAAACAAAAAAAGGAAAAGCATGTAAAATTCAGTGTTTTAGTTTGATACAAAACAACTGCTAAAAGCACCTCACAGAAACAGAAGTGTCCCAGAAGTACTTGTTTTAGAAAACTACTTAAACATTTTAAAATCACAAAAAGATGCAAATAAACTGAAAAAGGAACTCACGCAGACACAGAAACAACTAGGGTTTCTGGAATTACCCAGAGAGAATCCAAATATAATTGACTTAAAGTAATCATTCTAAAGAATAAGCAAGGTTTGATAAAAAAGCAGAAACAGGAAGTGAAGCTTTTCTACAAGTGTTTCTAAAACTTAAATAAGTTTGCAATGTTCTTGTGCTGCAAAGATGATCAATTTTCAATCCTGTTTAACAAGTACACTCACCTTCTGTTCCAACCATTAAAATGGATCAGATATTCTGGGATCTTTCTGCCTTTTTCGTCTTTCCCAACAATAACATCGACAATCTGAAACCAGGAAATATTGTCCGCAAATGACACAACATACAGAATACTGGAAGCTAGATCAGGAACACTAGATCATAGATCTCTTTTTAAAAGAAAAGAAAGCATTCTCTCCTTTTTTAGACTGAAAGCTGGGTTGAAACATTTTTCCTTTCAATTCCATTTTTTTTCCTGAGTGGATGCCTCAAAATAGGAAACATCCCTCCAACCGCCCCGCGATTGGACTCTGATACTGAGACTGGGTTCAGCTTCTTTGAAGCCATTGGCCGACCGATTTGTCACTAACTAAAGAGTCCAGGCCAGACAAGAGAGCTGCAGCCCCGAGACCTCTGGGAGTTGTAGTCTCCCCTGCTCAGCCGCATCCAAGGCCAGGACGGCTGGCTGATTATGCCATCCCTCCCGGAGGGGTCCCTAGAGGGAACATCTGGGGCAAATAATGAGGCGTGTTACCCCTAGGGAAGCTCAAGGCGGGGCGGGAGGTTGGACAGCAAACAGCCAGAGGCTGCGGGGGCGGAGCCCGAAAACAACACGCAAAGCCTAGAGGCCTTGGGAAGTCCCCTTAAGGCCAGAGTCGCCCAGAAGCACCTGGGGCCCGAGGCCAGCCCCCAACCCCGGACTGCGGTGCCCATGCCCACTCGTAATCCAGGCCCCAGGAGCTGCAGTTGTGGTTCGGTTCCCCCTACCTTCCCCCAGTCCCCGAAACTTAGACGGGCACAGGGCGCGACTCGGGGACTGAAAACCTAAATGCTGCAAGACACCAAGGGACGAAAGCTACCGGGTCAACACTGCCCTCGGGTGGGGAGTCGCGGCCTAGAGGAGGGGTCGGGCCCAGACACGATTGGTCCTCCCACGTAAAGACGTCGCGAGTCGACGGCCAGTGCTATGGCGCTACTACAGCTTAGGACCTGGCTCGGTCAGTCAGGGCGTCGCACGGGAGCCCAGGTAACGATGGGCCGCGCAGAATGCTGAGAGATTTAACAAGAAGGTGAAGGCCGCCGGCAAGCGACCTCCTCGACGCGCAGCCCTCGCTGGCGTCGCGTGCGCAAACCGACGTCGCGGCCCCAACCTCGCGACACTGCACGCGCGAGGTTTCCGATGGCGCGTGCGCAGCCCAGCGCCGGGAGGAAGCGGAAGCGTCCGGGCCCCGACTCCCCCGCGCGGCGCCCCGAGAGCGCCCCCTGCTGCACGCACGGCGCCGCGCAAGCCGAGGAGGCGCCGGCATGGATCGCCGGGCCCCGCCACTTCCCCTGCTCCGCGCGGCCGTCCGCACCCGCATCCGCCACCCGTCCCGGGGTCCCCGGCCCGCGCCTCCTCCCTGTCCCTCCGCGGCGGCACCTTGGCATCGTACAGCACTCGCGCCTTGGTGGGGTCAGGCTCGAAGCACAGCACTTTCTCCCCTGAGTGGAATTTAAATTTCATGCCCTCGCTCGCGCTCATTTGCTCATCGTGGCGGAGGGCGAGGCTCCGGGGCGGGCGGAGCGCGCGCGGTGGGGGAGGGGGGTGGGGGCGGGGAGGTGGCGCGCAGCGGCGGGGGTGGGGGGAGGGAGCGGGGAATGGCGGAGGCTGCGGCCGCCCCGCCCTCAGTCCCGCCTCGGCCCGCCCCGCGCCGTGGCCGGACCTGGGAGCCGCGGGGCGCGCGCGCTCCCGGCGGAGCGCGTCTCCGCGAGTCCCCTTGGGCTCGGGAAAGACTGCGGCCGGGAACGCTACCCGTGGCCGTGGTCTTCCGGCAGAACGGCCCCTCCCGCGCTCGTGGGAAAGGTGGCCGCCGCGGGCTGGGCCCGCGGGGTCATCGGGCCGGGTGCGCGCTCTCCGGCCCCGGGGTGGGAGGCGCCCAGGAGAGAGTCTGTCTGGGGTGGGCGCTGGCGGCGGGGAGGCCAGCCGGCGGCCGCCCTCCAGCAGCCACTGGCCCCGCCGCGTGGGCCATCCTAGCAGAGCTGCGCGCCGCCGAGTGTGGCTCCGCGAGGAGGACGTCGGGCTGGAGTCGGGTCTAGATGGGCGAAGGGTGGGTGAGGGAGTGAAGAAAGCCCTGGGGCATACCTGGGCTGGGACTAGCAGGTGGCAGGCCTGGAGCCCTCCAGTGACAGCGGGTGAGCATTGGAAATGAGGCTGAGAGGTCCTTAACCAGGTCGTTAACATCTTAAGTCTCAGCATGGTTTTTCAACCCCCAGCACTCAAGAGTTCTCCCTCAAGATCTGTTGCAACACGTTGAAAATTCCCCAAAGGGGGAAAGTACTGTGAAGTTGGTTCTAGAAGGTACCTGCACCAACGAGGTGAGGTGCTCAGGAGATCTTGATGAACAAATGATAAGTGCTGGGAGACTCTTGAAAGGCAAACCTCCAGACACAGGAAAGAAGGTGCCGAATTTTTTGCTTTCTTTTGAGGGATGGAAAGTGTTTAGGTAGTGAGTGTAGTTAACACCGGATTAAGACCGGCCTAGAGACCATCTCTGAGGCTCTGAGGTCGTGGTCTATTCCTGCATCCAGAAATTTGCCCTTGCCCTCCCCTTCACTGGGTTTCTTGGTATATACATCCTTTACATTTCAGCTTGGACACTGCCAAGAGAAAAACCCTCAGGCTTCCCTACATGAATCACATACCCATCCAATATTCCCTCCCGGCCTTCTATTTATCTGTTTCATGCATTTACTGTATCCTGCAGTAGAATGGGCTGTTCGTTTCCAAAATGCTCTCCATAAGATGCTCAGTTCCTTGAAGTTGGGAGGGCAGAGCTGCGGGGAGTCTCATCCAGTTCATTAGGGCATATTCCTGGCACACAATAAATGTTTAGTGAATGAATGAACAGATTACAGATTTATGAAATAGAACCCCCAAAATTCGGTGACCAATTGGACTTGACGGGGGAAAAGGAAGGAGGAATCTTGAGAGGCATCCAGATTTTCTGGCATAATGAGTTGGGTGAGTGATAGATCCACTGGTCAAAATAAGGGCCATGAGAGGGACAGGTTGGGGGAAGATGGGCAGATAGTGAGCTGTGTCTATAATAATACAGTGGTGAAACCAGAACTGGAGCTGTGATCCTTCTTCAGGTTGTGGTTTATCAGGAATGAGCTCTTGGTGGTGATGTTCCCCATAAATAGTAGGGGGAGCTCTAGGGCACAAGTAATTGCCTGCCATGGCTAAACCACATCTGAATATTAGCATTTTTATTTTTCTTGTTGGAGAATGGAGATTTCCTTTCCAGACTCTAACCTTGCAGGGCAAGACTTCAGATGCTTTCCTTTGTTTCTCTCCATTTCCACCCCTTCTTATGTCCTTGAGCAACACCTTTTCCTCTGTTCCCCCTCAACAGTCCAAGAATGCAAAAGCCTCCAGTGACAGTACCCCTTGTCGGCCTCCTCTAGATTAGGAACCACTAGAGAGGTCTCCGTCTTTAATGTGGGTGGAGCATCCTTTTCCCTCTTACGTGCAAAGGTAGAGAACATGGAGGAGTCTATGATCCAGTGCCACACTTATCACTTCTAGTTTATGACCTTGGGCAAGTGATTAGTCTCTGTGATGCAGTTTCCTTACATTTAAAGATAAGAGTGGCTCCTACTGGGGCGCCTGGGTGGCTCAGTTGGTTAAGCGACTGCCTTAGGCTCAGGTCATGATCCCAGGGTCCTGGGATCGAGCCCCGCATCGAGCCCCGCATCGGGCTCCCTGCTCGGCAGGAAGCCTGCTTCTCCCTCTCCCACTCCCCCTGCTTGTGTTCCCTCTCTCGCTGTCTCTCTCTCTCTCTCTCTCTGTCAATTAAATAAATACATAAAATCTTAAGAAAAAAAAAGAGTGGCTCCTACCTCCTTGGGTTGTTTTAGGAATAAATCTACTCAGTGTACATGTGTTTGTGTAGTGCCTGGCATATTATAAGTGTTGGGTATATGCTTGTCATTAATATTGGCATTTCTTGGTCATTTCTCCTTGACCTCATTCATTCATTGAACACACACACACACACACACACACACACACACACACACATATATATATATATTTTTTTTGAGTAATCTCTATTCCCAACGTGGGGGCTTGAACTCACAACCCTGAGATCAAGAGTCACATGCTCTACCCACTGAGTCAGCCAGGCACCCTGTGCAACAAATATTTATTGAACCTCCCGTGTACTGGATGCTAGACACACAAAGTAGAATACAGAAACCACCCCTGGTCTTAAACAAGACACATTTCAGGAGGGGCACAGCAGCAGGCAAGTAAGTGCAAGCATCATGCATCTCCCTAGGAGGAGGGAGAGTGTCAGAAAAAGCTCAAGAGAGGAAATCTCTCTTGTTAAATAATCAGCTGAAGCATATTAAAAATCTTTAAGAATTTGAGCAAAAATCCACTGGAATCAGGTAGCACCAAACTGGAAGTGCTGAGTACTTCAGTATCAGGAGCCCAGAGAGAGATTTTTATAGAGAAAAAGTAGAAATAAAGAAGTTCTTGATTGGCAGTTGCGTAAAAACTAGTTTGGCTGTTTGTGACTGGTTATCCTTAGTGTTTTATTTCATAACCTTGAGGAATTTACAGGCTTAGGTTTTAGGCTGCCAAAGCATTAGAGCTACGTCAGTCTCACAGCCTCCTTGTCGAATTAACTTAACAATTCGCCCCTTTTGGTCATCTTATACGTGAGAGAATGACCAACACTTTGGTATTTGTGCCACACTCAGTCACCATCAGAGTTAAGTTGCTCTTGTCTCATTGTGAAGCTCATAGGTTATGATGTCAGATCCGTGGAAGAAATGTTTTTGCTGTTCATCTTGTTTCTGTTTCTCCAAGTCTCTGCGGTGAGACCATCTGAGGTGCTGCTGATGGCTGTGAACATGCACTTAAGACCTTTAAGAGAAAATAGCATACCAGAGGACTAAAATGATGACTTAGTATAAGGATAATACCAAGAGACAGAAGTATACTCCTCAGCCAGGGTCCCCATGAGCCAAACCAGTTGGTATCAAATGCATTTGCTGCGAGACCAGACGTGTTGGTCCAGGTACTGCAGGAGGTGTCTGCTATGGCACAGGCTCCTCCTTGTTCAGCCAGTAAGTAATCTGAAGCAGTTCTATGATCTGAGACCATCTTAGCAAGAACGTCTAGAGACTTTGCTGTGTGGCTATGGCCTTAGCAGTAGATTCAGCAATAGTTGCCCGAGTGAAGGAGCATTATTTTCCTGTGCGTTACCAGCGAGAAGAGGCAAGTAGCAGAAAGGCAAAAGGAATAAAGGTTCGGATTGGAGATGAAGATCTTGATCCGTGATCTTGGGGGAGCTGTCCACCTCAAGATGCCATCTGCTTCTGAGGAGGAACCTCCCTAGTCAAATTGAATTTTAGATCTCCAGCTGGTGTGCAGTTCCAAGAGTCTGGAGGAGCCCTTTTAAACTGGGAGAAGTGGCCCCAAGTTCAGGTACCTGAAGTTGGACTGTGGTCTTGGCAGGCAGTGAGAAGGACCGGGTATGGTTTCTTCCAGGGGCGTTCAAGGGCAGCCTTTGTTCTTAGTGACTCCAAGTCAGAAGGGTGGGAGAAGATTGGAACCGTTGGCCTGGAGAGTTGTAGCCAGACATTTGAGGAAACTGGGAGAATTCAGGATCCAGTTCAGGTTATAGATACACAGTAGTTTCCTTTCTTTCTTTGTTTTTTTTTTTGTATCGACTTTTTGTTTACATTGTAGTTCGTTAACATATAGTGTAATATTGGTTTCAGGAGTATACAGTAGTTTCTTTTCACCCTTATTATTTCTAAGTAGGTTTTTTGGAAGTTTTATTTATTCAAGGAATCTTTACACCCTGTGTGGGGCTTGAACTCACAACCCCCAAGATCAAGAGTCACATGCTTCTCTGACTGAGCCAGCCAGGTGCCCCTCCAAAGTAGTTTTAATTATATATGTTGATTAGAATTCTTAACCCTTAGAATCCTTTGGTCCTAGTGAAAACTAAGAAGTAAGCAATGTGGACTGTCGGTTACACTAGCGTTCTGTGGATTGGGAAATTTATAAATACATTTCACATTTTCTAGAAGTATATTCTTCATAGTAAAATTTTCAGTGTGGCACAAAAGATGTTTATGAATAGATCCAAATATCTTTAGTTCCTCTGTAAAAGAAAGCCAAAAGTGAATAAACCTGTGTTCAGTAATTAATGTTTTAGTATTTTATCATATTTGGAATGATTGAGATATTCAATGAATAGCCATCATTTAACTTATCTCAGTATAACTAGGGTTTCAAGTTCTCAAAAAAATTTGGGAAACTGTATTTAAGTAGACATACCATATAGAATATTTATTATTGAAAATATATGAACTTTGGGCGCCTGGGTGGCTCAGTCATTAAGCGTCTGCCTTCAGCTCAGGTCATGATCCCAGGGTCCTGGGATCAAGTCCCTCATCGGGCTCCCCGCTCAGCGGGAAGCCTGCTTCTCCCTCTCCCACACCCCTGCTTGCGTTCCCTCTCTCGCTCTCTCTCTCTGTTGAAAAATAAAATCTTAAAAAAAAAGAAAAAATATGAACTTTTACCGACACTTATTTAATTTACTTGTTCTTAACATTTATGTTTAGATTACTCATGAAAATTTCATGAGACATTAAACAGCTAACCGTTCTTGCTGATATATCCTGTAACAGAGATAACATATGTTAGCTTATTTGACTTTTAGCAAACCTAGGTAGAATTCAAGTATTTTGTTTAATGCCGGTAATTCTTTTTTTAAAAAATATTTTATTTATTTATTTGACAGAGAGAGACACAGCGAGAGAGGGAACACAAGCAGGGGGAGTGGGAGAGGGAGAAGCAGGCTTCCCGCCGAGAGCAGGGAGCCCGATGCGAGAACCCTGGGAACATGACCTGAGCCGAAGGCAGACGCTTAATGACTGAGCCACCCAGGTGCCCCTAATGCGGGTAATTCTAAAGACATGCTTGTTTTAATTAAACCAACACACTCAAACTAGCTTTTATTTACTGAAGATTATCCTACATCATGATGTGAACTTGAAAAACATTTGGGTTAGTTTCTATATTTCTTTTTTTTTTAAGATTTTATTTATTTGAGAGAGAGAATGAGATAGAGAGAGCATGAGAGGGGGGAGGGTCAGAGGGAGAAGCAGACTCCCTGCCGAGCAGGGAGCCCGATGCGGGACTGGATCCCGGGACGCCAGGATCATGACCTGAGCCGAAGGCAGTTGCCCAACCAACTGAGCCACCCAGGTGCCCAGTTTCTATATTTCTGAGAGTATGTTTGACTTACATAAATACTTGTCTTTAAGCCTATTAAATAGAACTTTTTACAAATTAATTTTGGGAATATCATCTGGAGGTAGGAATTTATCACACATCTATAACAGACGCAAATACAAGACACAGAGATCTTATAGCTTTCCATTTTAAAATTTTAGCCATGAGATGGGTATGATAATGCAAAACTCATTAGTTTAAAAAAGAATGGTTGTATCTAAATGGTGTTTCTGGCAGACAGAATAAGTTAAGGTTACCTGCTCAGATGGCTCAAGCTTTTACTAATAATACTTGTGGAAAAAACTTCTAAGATTTTTCATTCACCTAGTTTCCAAATAGCTTCTTTTTGTTTTTCTGGTAAGAATTATCTCCCTGAAGTTTGCACTTCAAGAGATGGCTCTGGGTTCCTAGAGAAAACCGGATAGAACATTTGCATCTCAAAGCCACAGAGAAAGGTTGTTTCTCCAAGAAGAGCTTTTGTTTCCTAAATCCAGACCTTTTACAATATCTGTAAGCCTTTGAGATGACTAGGGGAGAGTTTGGAATTGGTGAAAAGGTTAGGTGGGCTCTGAATTGTTTCTAGAGCTGCGTTTCTGTTCTTTTTTTTTTTTTTTTTTTTTTTAAATTTTTTTTTTTTTAAAGATTTATTTATTTATTTATTTGAGAGAGAGAGAATGAGAGATAGAGAGCATGAGAGGGAAGAGGGTCAGAGGGAGAAGCAGACTCCCTGCTGAGCAGGGAGCCCGATGTGGGACTCGATCCCGGGACTCCAGGATCATGACCTGAGCCGAAGGCAGTCGCTTAACCAACTGAGCCACCCAGGCGCCCTGCGTTTCTGTTCTTGAGAAGACTTGAATTGTAAGATAAGTATAGTTGCTTTTAATTCCTCAAAGTATTGGGTTGCAATCTGAATGGTTTCTAGCCACTGACCCAGCCATCCAACTACATTATCCTCCATTTGCTTCTTTTTTATCAGGGAGAAGATCTGCAACTAAAATGGTTATCAAAAGATTTATCTGTTCTAGATTTAGAGCTGGGTTTCTTTATCTTAATTTTTTTAAATTTAAATTCAAGTTAGTGAACATACAGTGTAGTATTGGTTTCTAGAGTAGAATTCAATGATTCATCACTTACATACAACACCCAGTGCTCATCGCAACCAGTCCCTTCCTTAATGCTCATCACCCACTTAGCGCATGCCCCCATCCTCCTCCCCTCCAGCAATCCTCAGTTTGTTCTCTATAGTTAAGAGTCACTTATGGTCTGCCTCCTAGAGCTGGGTTTCTTTAGAACATTTTTATTTTAAAGATTTATTTTAGAGAGAGAATGAAATTGCGACGGGGGGGTCGCAAAGGGAGAGGGAGGAAGACTCTCAAGCAGACTCTGCCCTGAGCACGGAGCCCATCCAGGGGCTCGATCTCATGACCTTGAGAACAGGACCTGAGCCGAAACAAGAGTTGGATGCTTAACCAACTGTGCCACCCAGGTGCCCTGTTTTTAGAACATTTTAGTAAATCCTTCCACAGTGGCTTCAAGAATGCGTTTCTTTCCCTCTGGGTACATAGTTTCATTTTAGCTTAGGGGAGAAGTCCTAAAAAAAAAAAAAGCAGGTTCTGAATATCAGCTTCCGATTTGGCCAATTTATGACCGTAGTGCTACTTAAAAAAATCCTTTTGAGTATCTTGTCAGGTTTCAGCTGAGACAAACAGTAAATATTCCTGGTAGTATTGAACAACCCCATGGAGCGAAGAAGCGTTCTGAAAGAGGTGCAAAAGATACTACCTTCCCAAGATCCAGAGCCACTCCCAAAGATAACCAATAGAAAGACTTGGACAGGGCACCTGGGTGGCTCAGTTGGTTGCACGACTGCCTTCGGCTCAGGTCATGATCCTGGAGTCCCGGGATCGAGTCCCGCATTGGCCTCCCTGCTCGGCGGGGAGTCTGCTTCTCCCTCTGACCCTCTTCCCTCTCGTGCTCTCTATCTCTCATTCTCTCTCTCTCTCAAATAAATAAAATCTTTAAAAAAAAAAAAAAAAGAAAGACTTGGACAATTTCCTTCAGAGCTGGTATTACTGAGGGAATTTTTCCTCCTCTACAGTTTCTGGTGGCCAGGACAAGACCTGCTGGGACTCCCAACCCTCACCCCGCTCACTCTGGAGCATGCAGAAGGCGTCCTGGAAAAACTGGCAGAGGCCAGCAAAGGGTAACAATTCTTACCAAACACTACCACGTCCCACAGTTGGGAGGACCCTCGCCGCAAATGGAATGCAATCCACATTTCTGCCCAGGCTTATCTAGCCACGAATGGGGCGCAACACACATTTCTGTTCAGCTATCTTTTTGGGGCCCCCAGTCTGACGGTTTCCAAGCCAAGTTCTCAGGATGCAAAATGAGACAAAAAAGAAGGCTCTCGCTGTCCTTCGGAGAGAAGGGACGGTTAACCAGTTTTTTTCTGCCAATCCGAATTTGGAAAGGAAGGGAAAATGTGAAATTTACCTTCTCTCCACCAGGCAACAGACAGAGGTCTGGGAGAGCTGACTTTGGTAAGAATTGTTACCCTTGGCTGGCCTCTGCCAGGTTTCCCAGGATGCCTTCCTTCTGTATGCTCCAGAGTGAGCGGGAGTGTCCCAGCTCTTATCCTGGCCACCAGAGACTGTAGAGGCGGAAAAATAACTTTCTCTCTACCCTTTGTAGTCAGTGTCTGGCTGAGACCCCTTTTTCTCTAGGGCACCTAGTAAATTGATAAGGTTATCTAAGATGGTTAAAAGTTCTTCACCGTGGCCACCGAAAATTATCTTTAATACTTGTTCAGCCTTAAGACAAAATTTTATTCACCTGAGGCCTCACACTGGACCCGGTCTGGTTTCTAAGTCGGACCCAGGCCATCCGCGGACCAGTTTCTAAGACGGAACCAGGCGGTCCCGGAACCGGTCTGGTTTTTAAGTCGGACACAGCCCCAACTCCGCCGCTTTCGGGACGCTCCCCAGAAAAAGAAATGCTCAAGTGACGTGAGAAAGCTCGTAACGCAGAGAGTTGCAGAGAAAGCTCCGGAGCGAGAAGCCAGGATCTGAGAGGGACTTGTCCGCCATCCCCACACACAGTGAGAAAGCAGCGAGCTCAAGGGGCTCAGCAGGTACTTGTGCTTGTTGCTCCGTGTTCCTGGGGGGCTGTTGGGGTCTCCCTCGGTTCCCTGTTCTGAGATGAGAACTGTTAAAAGATAAGCTGGGGCATATTAAAAACTTTTAAGTGTTTCTTTGAGTGGAAATCACTGTGAACCCGGCCGTACCGAACCGGAAGTGGTTAAGTGGGCTCCGCCTACAGGAGCTCAGGCGAGAGATTTTATAGAGAAAAGGCAGAAGCTACGTAAGGAAATGATTGGCTATCGCTTCAAGCCTCGTTGGCTCTTTGTGATTGGATATTGTTAGTGTTTTGATTTCATAACCTTGAAGCATTTACAGGCTGATTTTGGTTTGCTTATGTAGGTCATCATGACAGTATAACCACCTCTGTCTAATGGTTTTTATATTTAACACCCTGAAGCTGAAGTTTATAAGGTATTTTCTTCATTTTCCAGTTTTTGCAGGGGTTAGGGAATTAAGATAGCCATCAAATCTGTTACAGCAAATCTTTTAAATTTGTCATTATAGGTCACCTACTAGGTGACCGGCCTGCAGAGACCCCCTTAGCTATAGCAAGGTGTGTGTCTACGTGGCAGATGTAGTTGCTCACCCACGGCCTTCGCTGTTGCCTGCCCCATGGCTGCTGGCAGAGCCCCAAAGCCCATGCAGGGGTGCAACTTGATTAGGCTAATGCAGTAGGGCTAGCTTCTAAGTATACTCTTGGAACAGCTGGGGAACTTTTAAAACTTACTGTTGCTTAGAATTGGAATTCTGTCTTCGAAGCTCCGAGGCGATTCCAGTGTGCCGGTAGCACTGGGAACCTTTCCTCTTGCAGTGATTGGTTTCAGCATGGCCATGTGATACACTCCTGGCCAATGAGAGAAGTTTTCATAGTGAGGGAAAGTTGGGAGGGGAGCACTTCTTTTTTTTTTTTTTTTAAAGATTTTATTTATTTATTTGAG
>NW_027397078.1:35673915-35750648 GCF_003265705.2 Callorhinus ursinus
GGGGGGAGGGTCAGAGGGAGAAGCAGACTCCCCGCCGAGCAGGGAGCCCGATGCGGGACTCGATCCCGGGATTCCAGGATCATGACCTGAGCCAAAGGCAGTTGCTTAACCGACTGAGCCACCCAGGTGCCTGGGAGGGGAGCACTTCTGACAAAGAACTTCCCCTTTCCCAAGAAGGGATCACTGTGGCATAAACTCTCTTCCTCACTGGGCTTTATTGTTTGTGTGGGGATGTGGTAAGTGCTGCAGGCACCCCCTGATACTCTGACAATAATGGCAAAAAGCTAGCGGTGGGCTCACTCACCTGGGTCCTTGATACTTTGTTGAGCCTCTGACCCACAGAATTAACCAACCCTGCTGCCTAACTCCAAGCTTCGTGCTCTGCAGTCTAATAAAGCCTCGTGCAGCCCAAACTGTCCTGGTCACCCCTCTAATGCATTTGTAGGGAGCTAAGTTACTGGCACCAGCAAGATTTATACTGCTACTTTGGGTGATACTGGTGAGATGGACCTCCCGCAGTGAGAATGCATTTTGCATTTTTACCTGGATGAGAAGGCATAAATAATGATGCATTTGAAGTAGTACTTCACATGTATGCAGGATTATATAGGCCTTGGGGATGAACAGTAAACCTAATGACCATTTATGATACTGTTTCAATTAGAAGGTCTGTGTTACAAACGTTAAGTGAATTTCTGGAACAACCCGTTTATAAATTAGAAACAACCTATGGCCTTAGAGCTAGACACTTTAGAAAAAACTTTAGTCTGGAGTAATATGTAGGCCCTGCATTCTAAGAATGTATCTTGTGGTTAAGGAATATTCTGATAAAAAGTTGTAGGGACCCTTTTGGAAAAGTTGCAGTGCTTTTTTTTTTTTTAAAGATTTTATTTTTAAGTAGTCTCTACACCCAACGTGGGGCTCAAACCCACAACCCCAAGATCAAGAGTCACATGCTCGTCCCACTGAGCCAGCCAGGTGCCCCCCAGAGTTGCAGTGCTTCTGAATCCTTAATCTGTGTTGGTGTTTCTCAAGTTAAGTGGGGATGTCCTTTGCTCCCTGGCTCCCACCTCTACTTTTTCAAATGATATACAGATGAAGTTCCAAGGTAAAAGCAAGCTTCCTACATTGTAGTTCCATTATGAAGAAAGGGCTCCAGAACAATACCAGCAACGGCCTCCAGCTGAAGATCATCAGGGACACACTTGTTCAGCTTGAGTGGAACAAGGTGGGTTTATTGTGAGCTGCAGCCAGGGAGAAGGTGTACCTTGCGCAGCTGTGGGGCATCTCAGTGAGGGGGTTAGAAAGGACTTATTAGTGAACTGGGCTTGTGTTAGGATATTTGGGAAGGAGGTAGGGAACTGGGGGCTTTGCTTTGGATTGGATGCTGCCAAGAAGAGGGGATTTTTTTATGATTGGGTACTTCTTGCCAAGGAGGACACTAGAATGAGGCAAAGAAGCGGTAGTCACTCATTTGCTGGGAGAAGGACTGTTTCATATTTTGTGGTTTGGACAGTATTCGTGTTTTGCCTGTGTTCAGGCAGGATTATAGAGTGGGTCATTTAGCGACCATGGTCACTAAAGTGGGCTTGTCTGATACTCTGTGACATTGTTTATGGTCACTAGAACAGCCAGGACCAGCTGTGAAGGCCTGGCCAGCTTCTGGATGTCAGAGCCTGCTTTTTCTTTTTTCTCTATAGTTAAGATTTATTTATGTTGTGCTAGGCACTGTGCTAAGTACTTTACATATTCAGATCGAATCATCCCCACCTTATGAAGTGGCATTATGATCATCCTTATTTAACAGATGTAGGAACTGGCACCTGCATTACTAATCAGTTTGTCCGAGGTTGGGGTGTGTGTTCAGACTGGTGCCAGAGTCCACAGGGTCTTAACCACTCCTCTCTACAAAACCATGAGGCTGTGCCTGGGCATTAAGACTCAAGTCAGGGCTGCTTTATAAATAGCAAGGCTATTAATACATGCGGAGCCTAGCTTGAACTAGAAGCCAAGCACAAATCCGAAACAAATTATAGCAGCACGCCTATACTATGAAGCCATTTAAAATTATGTTGTAGAAAGATACTTATTGACGTGGAAAAACCGTTAATGATATAGGAACAACAAAAAGCATTACAAAACAATATGGATTTCTGCTCACCTGAGGAACTTTTTTTTTTAAAGATACTATTTTTTTTTAAGATTTTATTCATTTATTTGACAGAGAGACACAGTGAGAGGGAACACAAGCAGGGGACCGGGAGAGGGAGAAACAGGCTTCCCGCGGAGCAGGGAGCCCAACGCGGGGCTAATCCCAGGACCCTGGGATCATGACCTGAGCCGAAGGCATACGCTTAATGACTGAGCCACCCAGGTGCCCCCTGAGGAACTTTTTAAACCTGAAGTTTAGACCCACTGAGACAAAATATTGACGGTGGGGCTCCAGCATCTGTATACCCAGGAATTTGAACTCTTCTCGTACAGGCTAAGCCTAGCATTTTGAGGGGCAAATTGAGGCAGATGCTCATCAGACTTTACTGTTGTATGATCAAGAACATTAATGGTTCTCAGAATTTCAGAACTGTGGGACATGGCTATTTTTGCTATTACCCCAGGCACCCCGAGGTATACTTCCAATTTACTCACATCTGTAATTAATGTTTATGTCATGGTGATGTTTTTAAAAAACAGGAGTTCACGGGGTGCTTGGGTGGCTCAGTTGGTTAAGTGTCTGCCTTCGGCTCAGGTCATGATCCCAGGGTCCTGGGATCAAGCCCCACATGGGCTCCCTGCTCAGTGGGGAGTCTGCTTCTCCCTGTGTGTGCTCTCTCATCTCTCTCTCAGACTCTCTGACAAATAAAATCTTTAAAAATAAATAAATAAAAAACAAGCTCATGAAAAGAATACCATATGAGTATGTGATTAATGGATCATGAAAAAAATTAGCTCAATCACCAAATTAAAAGTTATTTAAATTTTTCTTTATTATACTTGTATTGCATGTAGTAAAACCTAGACTAAAGATGGTAAATTTGAGGGATGCCTGGGTGGTTCAGTCGGTTAAGCGTCTGCCTTCTGCACAGGTCATGATCCCAGGGTTCTGGGATCAAGTCCCGCATCAGGCTCCTTGCTCAGCTGGGGGCCTGCTTTCCTTCTGCCTGCCGCTCCCCCTGCTTGTGCTTTCTCTCTCTCTCTGACAAATAAATAAATAAATCTTTAAAAAAAGTAAAGATGGCAAATTTGGGTTCAAAAGTGACTGAAAATGATTTTTACATCCTATTTTTTGAGATTAACATTTACTGTAAATATGATATTTTAGGGATGTTCAGTGACATACAGGCTTCTGTCCCCAGTCTTATTCTGTCTACATTCACAATACTCCTCAATGAGAATTAGCATTCACAAGAATGATTCTGAGGTATTGTCACAGGTTTTTTCCATGCCACCCAAAAGATAAGATTTTCGGCATCACCGTTGTGTTGATTGTATGGTAATGATTGGATTGTATGGTAATGATTTTATTTGGTAGACCCCAAAAGATTTGCCATATTCTTTTTTTTTATTTAAAGATTTTTATTTATTTATCGAGAGAGAGAGCATGAGAGGGAGGAAGGTCAGAGAGAGAAGCAGACTCCCTACCGAGCAGGGAGCCCGATGCGGGACTCGATCCCAGGACTCCAGGATCATGACCTGAGCCGAAGGCAGTCGCTTAACCAACTGAGCCACTCAGGCGCCCGATTTGCCATATTCTTTATTATGATAGCAGATCTCTCTCTCTGGCCCAGGCCTGACCCAGTGAAATATCTCATCTCCCCACCAAACAGAATCATTCCTTGTTCTTGCTACTCGGACATGGGGAAAAAGCAACGTGAGTGGAAAGGAAGCAGCCAAACTCTGACTGGGGTGACATGTTTCCCACCCCACGGAGAGGATGATATATAATAACAATGTATGAAACTAACTCATAAAGAGAAGCAGAAACAAGTTGAAATCCCAGTAGGTAAGGTGTGTTGGTGGTGGTCTTCCCTGATTTCTCAGATTCTGCAGCTTTTTCTTAGATTTAGTCAGTGAGCTACCTAAGCTATCAAAGGCAATACTTTCTTTTTTCTTCAGGTTGCTTTCAGGTGGGTGTTTGTCACTTGCAACCAAGAGTCCTAAAAAATGTAATAGTCAACATACTGAGTACCTGCTGATATGGCCAGTATTTTGTATGTAGCAAAAGCAGGAAAGTGAGCCAAATTATTTTAGACACACTTTAAAAAAAGATCAATTTATTTATTTTTTAGAGAGAGTGCATGCGGGGAAGGGAGGGGCAGAGAGAGAGAGAATCTTAAGCAGACTCCCCACTGAGCATGGAGTCTGATGCGGGGTTCCTTCCACAACCCTGAGATCAGGGCCTGAGCCTAAATCAAGAGTCAGCCGCCCAGTTGACTGAACCACCCAGGTGCCCCAGACACGTTTTTTTTTTTTATATCAAGTGCCCTTTTTAATGCTTATCACCCACTTACCCCATCCCCCCTCCCCTTCAGCATCCCTCAGTTTTTTTTCCTGTAGTGCCCCTAGACACACTTTTAACAAGGTTTGAAATATAAAGGATTATAGCTTTGTGCAGTGACAGTATTGTAGCCAATGAGGTTTATCCAAGGTGCAATGATTGCTAATTGAAAACTTTTCCCAGTACCCTGCCGTGATAACTTGAAATATAAAAGATTGTACCAGAGGTGGTATTAGAGTGGTACAAGGCTCTCCACAAGCCTCATACCAAATTTAGTTTTTCATTCTCTTGGCATGAAATTAAAGTTTAATAATGAAATAATAAATATTAGGTATAACGATAAATCATATCCCAGGTTTGCAAATGGTTTTCTGAGGATGGTACACACAAGCCTGGCTTGTGCATATTGTTTCACAAATATTGGTTTGTTGCAGTAAGAGGCTAGAAGGATGGAGAAAGACGAGTTCTCATATAGGAACAGAAAGTTTGCAAAAGAGACCGAAATGTTAAATTCTTCTGCTTTTCTTTACTCAACACTTGGTTTCCATTGGAGGAAAATAGTGAATCTGATTCTTAGTCAACCCTTCCTGGGTTGTAATTAAACCTGGGGAGGTTACACAGACAGGATGTGATTTACTTAGGGGTTAGCATGTGGCTGAAAGAAGGTTGGGTTCTAATTAACATAAGAGATGGGGAGACCTGCAACCCTAATTCTTTATGGTAGTACTTAGTCAGAGTCCCATCTCCACCCCACCAATGGGGCCAACTATAAACTGCAAAATCATGAATCCTGCTCCTTTGTCTCTAGTCCACACACACTTTACTCCGTTGTCAGACTCTTGTCTCTAAACTACCTGCTTGTCTTGTACCCATGGAGGACTCAAAGTATCTCAAATGCAGTGAGTCCAAAATGAAACTCATCACATTTCTTCCTAAACTTCCTGCTGTGTCTCAGTGAATTTCAGCGGCTAAATCATTATGCACTCTATTGTTCAAGGCATGTGTCTGGATACCACCCGTTCACCTCTCTGCCTCACTTTCAACATTCAATCAGTTCTTCCTAAATAGCTCTTAAAATTTGTAGACATCCTTGACACCCCCTTTCTCTCTGCCCTCTCAGTAATCCTGCACCAAGTCCTAGCACCTAAATACCTGTCTAACTCATTTATCTTTTACTCTATCTCTGCTGCTGCTACTGTAGTCTGAGCCACTGTCCCCTCTCTCCAGGATCAGCATGGTAATCTTCTAACTGGATTCCAATCTGGACTCTGTACAATCTTTTCTCCATGGGGGTACAGTGGGATGGACTGTTTAATATGTAGGTCTGCTATGATACCCCATTGCTTTCAACCTTTCAGGGGCTTCCCTTTGCTCTTAGAAAGAAGGCGTTGTGTAGTCTGGACGTGGCATTTCTCATGGCCCTCTCCTCCTTCCTTTTTTTTACATTATCTATGCTGGTCTTGTCTCAGGTCCTTTAACATCCTATCCAGAATGTTCTTTCATCCCCCTCACTTTTTTTTTACTGAAGTATAATTAAGATACAGTGTTACATTAGTTTTAGGTGTACAGTGTAACGATCCAACAATTCTGTACATTACTTGATAGGGGGTTAATATCCAGAATATATAAGGAACTTACACAGCTCAACATCAGGGGGAAAAATCCAATTAAAAATTTCCAAAGAAGACATCCAGGTGGCCAACAGACACATGAAAAGATGCTCATCATCATTCATCATCAGGAAAATGCAAATCAAAACTACAGTGAGATCACCTCACACCTGTCAGAATGGCCACAATCAACAGCACAAGAAACAACAGGTGTTGGCGAGGATGTGGAGAGAAAGGAACCCTTGTGCGCTGCTGGTGGGAAGGCAAGCTGGTGCAGCCACTGTGGAAAACAGTATGGAGGGTCCTCAAAAAATTAAAAATACAACTACCCTATGATCCAGTGATTCCACTACTGAGTATTTGCCCAAAGAAAATGAAAATACTACTTCCTTCATCCCTTTGCCTAGTTGCCAAACTAGTCTTCCCAGACCTCAAGGGTAGGCTCAGGTGCTCATTATATGTCCACTGGTCCTTTCATTTTATCTTAGCACTCATCTCAGATTATCATTATACATTCATTTGTATAGTTACTTGTCTCTCACTAAATTATAACTCCTAGGAAATGCAGGTCTGTGTTTTCTTTTACAGTGTATCCCAAGAGCCTTACATTTTTCCATTCACTTGACATAATGGTGATTCAGTATATTTGAAATAGGACTATTCATGATTTACACCATGTGTATTATGCATTAAGTAGGCTTTGGGGGCCAGAGGGTAAACCTAACCACCATTTATAATATAGTTTCATGTAGAAGCTATTGTTTAAGAACAACCAAACTAAATGAATTTCTGAGACCTCCCACTAAAAAGTTAGAAACTCTTAAATTATAGTTAATTTAATATACATATTATTAAGTTTTGTCTTAGTAATATAACAACTGCAGACTATATTACCAGAAGGTGTTTAGAAGTTAATGGATATTTAGGGGCGCCTGGTGGCTCGGTTGGTTAAGCGTCTGCTCAGGTCATAATCCCAGGGTCCTGGGACTGAGCCCCATGTTGGGCTCCCTGCTCAGTGGGGAGCCTGCTTCTCCCTCTCCCTCTGCCTGCCAGTCTACCTGCTTGTGCTCTCTCTGTCAAACAAATAAATTAATTAAATCTTTAAAAAAAGTTAATAGATATTTAGACAAAAGGTCTTATGTGTCATTTTATAAATGCCTCTTCTCCTTTATGTTAGAGCTACTCAGGAGAGCAGGGACTGTATCGATTTTTACTTATCAGTACCTTGTGCCTAATACAACGTCTGTGACATAGTAAAACCCCAGTAAGTTTTTGTGGAATGAATGAATGATGCTGTTTAGTTTGCTTACTTTTAGCCCTTTACTCCTGATGCAATATTTCTGCTTCTATTCCCCTTTTACTTAACTAACTTCTGTTTCTCTTTTAAGCTTCACTTCAGGCATCACCTCTTGTGCCAAGTCTTCGCAGATGCTAACTGCCCCTCTCTGTATGATCACGTGCGTGTGTATGTCACTGAGCTTCCCATGCTCTGTGACCGGTGTCTGGGTTTCAGTCTCCCCCTGTGTACTGGGACCTCTTTGAGGAGAACTCTATATCTCCAGTGCAACGCCCAGGTATACCATAATTTCTCAAAAAAATACTTAAGTGAAATAATTAATTAATGAACAGTCTTCAAAGTTCCCGGAGCCTAGCATCATTCTTGGTACATTGTAGTTGCTCTAAAATCGCTTCTTAAACGAAAGAAATGAATTGGTGGATCTTTAGCCTTCAGAATTTATCTTTATCTCAATTTATTTTATTTTTTTAAAAGATTTTATTTATTTATTTGACAGAGAGAGACACAGCAAGAGAAGGAACACAAGCAGGGGGAGTGGGAGAAGGAGAAGCAGACTTCCCGCTGAGCAGGGAGCCCGATGTGGAGCTCCATCCCAGGACACTGGGATCATGACCTGAGCCAAAGGCGGACGCTTAGTGACTGAGCCACCCAGGCACCCCTCTTGATCTCAATTTAAATTAAAAAATGTAGTGGGGCACCTGGGTGGCTCAGATGGTTAAGCGTCTGCCTTTAGCTTGGGTCATAATCTCCGGGTCCTGGGATCGAGCCCCATGTTGGGCTCCCGGCTCAGCGGGGAGTCTGCTTCTCCCTCTCCCTCTGCCTCTCCCCGCTGCTTGTGCTCTGTCTCTGTCTCTCTTTCAAATGAATAAATAACAAGCAAGCAAGCAAGCGAGCTCACCTCCCAGGGGGTTGCGATGCACATTGAGGGTTGAGAACTGCAGCCCTGCGATATTAAAAAAAAAAAAAGTAGATAAGAGGGGCACCTGGGTGATTCAGCCAGTTAAATGTCCAACTCTTGATTTTGGCTCAGATCGTGATCTCAGGGTCATAAGATTGAGCCCCGTGTTGGGCTCCGCGCTCAGCAGGGAGGCTGCTTCGGATTATCTCCTTCTCCCTCTGCCCCTCCCCCTCTTTAAAAAATGTAAGTGACCTGAATATCTTTGATATAAATCCAAATCTGTGTGTTTTTATTTTTATTTCTCAAAATGCAATAAAGAGATAATATCCAAACAACAAAATAGAGACAGATCCCTTAACAGATTTTAGTGAAAGCTACATTGAGACCCAACATGGAAATCATATGCCAGAAATTTATCAAGTATTGACCTTTAAAAAAAAAAAAAAAACCCAAGGGTGCCTGGGTGGCTCAGTCAGTTAAGCATCCAATTCTTGATTTCAGCTCAGGTCATGATCTCATGGTTGAGAGATCGAGCCCCACATCGGGCTCCTTGCTGGGCCTGAAGCCTGCTTAAGATTCTCTTCCTCCTTCTGTCTCTGCCCCTCCCTCTGCTCACTCTCTCAAAATCAATCAAAATAAATAAAACCCAAGGTTACCTTTTATATATATAAAAAAGAGAGAGTCTTAAATGCAGCAAACTACCTATGTAATGAGTATTAAAGATCTAGGGATAAAAAGTCATTGCTGGAAAAAAAGTCACTGTGGAACATTGCAGCAGTGAATTATGGAAAGCTTTTTCTCTTGAGATTGGGGAATGAGATAAGGATGCCCACTGTACCTCAGTCCTATTCAATAATGAGGTCCTAGACAGAGCAAGAAGGCAAGTAAATGTGAAGGGCAAATGATTCAAGGGCAGGAAATGAAATTATCATTATTCTCAAATGACATCATTGTCTATGGAAAAAAAAAAAAACAAAAACCCAAAGCTCTATCTGTAGATAAACTATAAGAATTAATAAGTTCATTTAGTAAGGTTCTTTCATACAAAGATAGTTGTATTTCTATATGCCAGCAATAAGCAAGTAGAAAAGGAAATTTGTAATACCATTTACAATAGCATCAAAAATGTCAGATACCTAGGGGCGCCTGGGTGGCTCAGTCGTTAAGCGTCTGCCTTCGGCTCAGATCATGATCCCAGGGTCCTGGGATTGAGTCCCGCATCGGGCTCCCTGCTCAGCGGGGAGTCTGCTTCTCCCTCTGCCTGCCGCTCCCCCTGCTTGCTCTCTCTCTGTGTCAAATAAATAAATATTTAAAAAGAAAAAGAAAAAGTGTACTACATTGAAATTAAGAACTTGTGTTCATCAAAGAGCAGCATAAAAATAGTGAAAAAGCAAGTCACAGTGTGGGAGAGGATATTTGAAAAGTGATGGACTTCAGCAGGCTGATGCACATTGTGAAGATACCATTTTATGCTCACCAGAATGCCTTAAGTGGAAAAGACCAATAATACCGAGTTTTGGCGAGGCTGTGAAACAACTGGAACTCTCATACCCTGCAGATGGGAGTATACGTTGAAGCAACTCTTTTTGAAAATTGGGAGGCTCTACTAAAGTTGAACATTAAATACCCTATGATCCAGCTGTTGTATTCTAGCTATGTGCCCTGTAGAAATGCATAGGTAAGTTTACCAAATACATGTACAAGAATGCTCGTGGTAGCACTCTTTGCAATAGCTCCTGGACTGTCAGCTATCCCAATAGCCATCACTGTAGACTGGATACATAAATTGTAACATATTAATACAATAGAACACAATATATCAGAACATAGATGAGTCTCTCAATATTATTGAATGGAGGAAGCCACACACTAGGCTGTAAATACTGGGTAATTCTATTTACATAAAGTTTAAAACCAGGCAAAAATAATGCATAGTATTAGGAATTGCGATAGTGTGCACCGTTGTGAGAAGGAACAAAAGAGGATATTCTGGGTGCCGGTAATGTCCTACTATGTGATGTGGCCACTGGTTACCTTTGTGAAAATGTACTGACCTGTATACTTATGATTTGTGTACTTTTCTGTGTGTATATGTCAGTTAAAAAATTACCTGGGGTACCTGGTGGCTCAGTCAGTTAAGCGCCTGCCTTCAGCTCAGGTCATGATCTCAGGGTCCTGGGATTGAGCCCCTCCTTGGGCTCCCTGCTCAGCGGGGAGTCTGCTTCTCCCTCTCCCTCTGCCCCTCCCCCCGCTTGTGCTCCCTCCCTCCCTCCCTCTCAAATAAATAAAATCTTTTTAAAAATTACCTAAGGAATTTGCTTACCAGAGAGGAAAAAGATGTCAGAGAAGAATTTTTACAGAATGCTTAGGAATTAGTAAGTAGAAGATTAATGACCTAAAAGAAAAATAGCAAACAATAAATAGGCAGTCAACATGGGAGAAAATTATAATGACAGAAACATTTGAAAACAGGTATAATCTCTTTAGTGTTTAGGGTAATAGATATTCAAACAACAATACCAATTTCGTGTTCTCAAATTGGTAAAAGTGTAAAAGCTAGATAGTGCAAAGTTCTGGTGAAGATTAGAGGGGAGGGGGTGGGGGGTTGGGTTAGCCCAATGATGGGTATTAAGGAGGGCACGTACTGCATGGAGCACTGGGTGTTATACGCAAACAATGAATCATGGAACACTACATCAAAAACTAATGATGTAATATATGGTGACTAACATAATAAAATAAAATTTAAAAAAATATATTAATTGGGGAGAATTCTTATATGCTGTTAGTGGGAGTGCAAATGGGCAAACCCAGTTTGGAGAACAATTTGGCCATAGATGGTAAAGTTGAAGATGCACTACCCTTTGATTCACCAATTCCATTTTAGGAAGATATCTAGAAAAATTCTTAACCTTACGTAACAGGAGACAAGT
Organism: Callorhinus ursinus; assembly: GCF_003265705.2. Classification (NCBI taxonomy): domain Eukaryota; kingdom Metazoa; phylum Chordata; class Mammalia; order Carnivora; family Otariidae; genus Callorhinus; species Callorhinus ursinus. The sequence continues at coordinate 35,685,149 of NW_027397078.1, forward strand.
ATGAGAATGTTCTTTGTAGTATTGCTTATTGCAAAACATTATGAAAATTATCTAAATGACAGATGGAGAATGGATAAAATGTGTTATGCTCATACAATAGAACACTATACAGCAAATAACAGAGCCATTGTGTTAAAGCTATAAAACAAAATTTTAAAAACATGCAAAACAGGGGTGCCTGGGTGTCTCAGTCAGTGAAGCGTCTGCTTTCGGCTCAGGTCAGGATCCCAGGGTCCTGGGATAGAGCCCCGTGTTGGGCTCCCTGCTTAGTGGCAAGTCTGTTTCTCCCTCTCCCTCTGACCCTCCCCTTGCTTGTGCACTCTCTCTCTCAAATAAATAAAATCTAAAATCTTAAAAAAAAACATGCAAAACATTAGTGTCTAATGATCTATGCTATTTGTATAAAAATGCACAGAAACAATAAACAATAATCATGATGATGATTGCCCATAAGAAGGAAGACAAACAGGAGGAGGGAAGAGGTACACGTTGGGGAGGGGGTGTTCCACTTGCATAATTGTAGAACTAATTATTTTTTACTTAAAAATAACAGACAAACAGGATACAAGGTAAAGAATTGATAAAGCTGTGTAGTAAGTATGCAGATATTATATTATTCTCTTTAACTTTCTCTGTAATCTTTTACAATAAAAAAGTTTTAACAGGAATAAGAAGTGAAATGCTGTGCTGTTTTCCACAAAAGTAGCACTCCCTCAAAAAAAGAGAGCTACCTAGGCATGTGTGCCTGTGACACTTCACTGGATATATCTTACTGATGAATATCTTGTTCCTACATTCAAAAATGCATCCAAAAGCATAGGGAGTTGTCTTTAGAAAATAATAGCTAACAGTTACATAATGCTTCCTTTGTCAGGCCCTTCTTTTCCCGCCCCCTCCCCGTGGCTCTCTTTCTCCATCTCACCTTCCCCTTCCCTCCCTTACTTCCTTTTCTCTTTCAGACTTCTTTTTTAATTGCAAAGTATTACATTCATACAAGCACTGCATAGAACTTAAACACACAGCTTATAAATTATTGTACAGTGAATGCTTTACAAATGCCCCAGACTGCGGCCGGCCGAGGAACACAGCCTGGTCAGCACCCGGGTCGCCTCTGCCGGGTTCTGTTGTAAGAGGCGCAGAGAGGCAGCACACATGTGTGCACTCACATCTCAATTTCCACATGTGGCAATTAAGAGATTCCTCTCTAACTCTTAACTCCTAGGGTTGCTGCGAAGCTTAAATGAGAACATATAAAGTACTTAGAACAGTGTGCCTGGCAAGCAGAATTGTTTGCATTCCTCCGGTCCTGTTTCTCCTCCTCCCCCACCCTCCCGCCTGTCAAATGTAACCCCCAGAGGTAGACACGAACACTATTTTCAGGACTTTCCTTTTTAGTAGGAACGTATAGGCAGGCAAACTCACGGAAAATGTGTAAGACAAGACATGTAAACCTTCCTGATCTAATACTGAAATGAATACATAAAAGTTTACAGTGGGCACAATTCAGAAATTGAGAGTCCTCAAGAGACCTGTACCTTTTTTACCCAGTGGTACTTTTACACCAAGGAGAAAAGTTTATGTTGCAATGAATCTGTAATGTGAATTTTGCAATTTAAGAGGTGTGTCCCAGCTCCTGCAAACACGGTGGCTGAGAGGCAACAAGAGTAGTGAAGAGAGGATTGTGCGGTGTGGTCGTGTTGATCATTTTCATCCAAAAAGTATTTAGTATGCCCTAGATACTAGATGGGAGACGGTCTGAGGCGGTGACAGCACCAGTGCTCATTCCCAGCCTCAGGAAACCGGGGACTTGCCTCATGGACAAATTTACAAACAGCAAAGAAAAAAAATGTAATGATAAAGCATGTACAGAGCACTAAAGTTGCATCAAGAAGCAAGCAATTCCGTGTGTGAAGGTCAGGGAAGGGTTTTCTGGGGGAGATAATTGTGCTGAAAGACAAGGAAGAACAGGAAAGGAAACGTTGGTTGTGGAGCTACATGGGAAAAGCATGTGCAGAGATTTAGATGTGAACAAAGCCTGCTTTGCCTGGAATCTACACATCAGAGGGAGCTCCAGGAGTTGCTTAATGCCCAGCGTGGCCTTTTTGACCACAGTTGACAATGGAAAAATGTGGTCAAGGATGTCACATCAGCTCACTGCATTTCCTAAATCCTCACATTGGATTGTGGCTGATCTAAAACACCTATCTTATAAACATCTTTGGGTTTTCTCACCGAGATGGATGATTAATTGTGGTAACTTTATAGGTTACTGTATTGAATCTTTTCTACCATTTTTTCCTTGTTTATATCCCAAAGGAAAAAATACAAATAATACTGATTCATTTTATAAACAGAAAGCTCCTTGATTCCCTATAAAGACTGTGTCTCAGACCAAATAGGTTTGTGTTATCAAACTTCCCTTTTTTGGAAATCTTTTAAAATTTTCATCCGACAGTGTTTAAAAAAGTTTTTAGGATTATCATAAACTGATGTTGTAAAATAGCACTTGGGACAAGTCATGCATTCTTTACTCACTGTTTAAACTCTGTCATTTCAACTAGACCTAAATATTAATTCACTTTTATTAGCTTAATAACATTTTCTAGGCAATTTTATAATGAGAACTGTTATTTTGCTCAACTCTTACAGATTTGAGACCAATAGACTTTCAAAAAGGGGCATGAAAACAACAGAATTTATAGTATTGTGACATTTAAGTTCTTTCATAACTGAGGAATGAAATATATGGAATGAAATCTATTATATATATATTTTCAACTAATATAATTTAAACTTTATGCTGTCTGACCACTGAATATCCATAGCAACATTTTTTTTTAATTTTTAAAAAAAGATTTTATTTTAAAGTAATCTCTGTACCCAACATGGGACTTGAACCCACAACTCTGAGATCAAGTCACATGCCACACTGATTGAGCCAGCCAGATACCCCTTTATCAACATCGTTTTTATTTATTTATTTATTTAGAGCATGCCAGCAGGGGAGGGTGTGGGAGAGGGAGAGATAATTTTTTTTAATTTTATTTATTTATTTATTTGAGAGAGCGAGAATGAAAGATGGAGAGAGAGAGCACATGAGAGGGGGGAGGGTCAGAGGGAGAAGCAGACCCCCCGCTGAGCAGGGAGCCTGATGCGGGACTCGATCCCGGGAGTCCAGGATCATGACCTGAGCCGAAGGCAGTCGCTTAACCAACTGAGCCACCCAGGCACCCGAGGGACAGAGAATCTTAAGCAGGTTCCATGCTGGGTGCGGAGCACGATATGGGGCTCAATCTCACAACCCTGAGGTCATGACCTGAGCCGAGAGCAAGAGTTGGACGTTTAACTGACTAAGCCACCCAGGTGCCCCCCTTAACATTGTTTATATTAGATTTTAAGTTACAAGGGACAAATAAATGTGGCTAATAAATTACCCTGAGCTATCTAATTATTCTGGGAGACAAATGAAGATAGTGTGTTTTAACATGAATTTAGTGAAAGAAATCAAAATAAAATCTCAAAACCCATGACATCACCGTTTCCTCCTAATGACCTTTTTTTTAGTCTTGAGAACGCTTTAATCCTTTGAATCTCATTTTCCGTATACAAACTAAAAGTAGCCATCCATGTTACCCTCCGAATTCCTAGCAATCATCAATCTCTTAAAGACTTCGTGAAGACATTAGTAAAGGACTAGGGTTGTAATTTGGAGATAAGAGGCCAGATCTTACTGGATAACCAAGCTATGTCCTAGGAAGTTATGTTAGCAGGTACGTCCTAAAGCTCAACTGAATAACTGCTCTGCCTAAGTGGCTTTATTTCACTTAGCAAGAAATATACAGACTTTTAATAATAACAGCAGTTTATTAGTATGTATGCATTAGCAGTATGTAGGGGTCTCCGAAATGATTTCAGTCTTTACAGTCCATCTGAATTGACTCAGCATTTCAACAAGCAATACAACTTTGGAAAAAAGGACACTTGTGTCTCTTCTTTCAACCCAATGACCTCTTTGTGTTCTTCAGAGGATGGAGTGTGCATTCCATTAAATTTTCTTTCACCAAGACCTCTGATGACCTTGTTGCTGTACCAAGTGACAATTCAGTTTTTCAATTTTGCTCTTGTTTTCCTTAAATGCCCTACTCCCTTTGCTTCTGTGTCACTATTCTTGCCTCTTCTTCTCTAAGCTTTCTGGCACTCCTCAGCTTCCTGTCTCTGCTTCTCTTCCTTTATCTGTTGATGTTCCTTTAGGGTTTTCTTCTACGCCGCCTTTTTTTTTTTTACCCTACACCTTTTAAATTTCTTTCTTCCATGAACTGTGTGTGTGTGTGTGATATTTTCAGTTGGTACAAAATCCCAAAGGTACAAAGGGTGTTGAGTGAAGACTACTTGGCTTTCTACTCCTAGCCACCTGATTTCTCTTTTTAGGGGAGCTTCCATTATGGATTTCTTATGTGTCTTTACAGAGTCATTCTATGCATATACAGGCACACAAACATGACACTGTATAGTACTAAATACAGTATTATTGTGTGTTATGCTTTTAAAAAATTTATTGAGATATAATTGACAGAGTTTAGGTGTACAATGTACCAATGCAACATTGTATACATTATGAAGTGGTCACTACCATGAACCTAGTTATCATCTGCCATAAATACTGTTAATACAGTATTATTCACTGTATTCCCCATGCCATACATTACATCCCTATGACGTTTATTATATGACTATAAGTTTGTACTTTTTCATCCCCTTAACCACATCCCCCCCTCCACCCCCTCTGGCAACCACCAGTCTGTTCCCTGTATTTATGAGGTGGAATTTTGTTTTGTTTTTTAGGTTCCATATATAAGTTAAATCATGCACTATTTGTCTTTCTCTGACTTATTTCACTTAGTATAATACCCTCAAGGTCCATACATGTTGTTGCAAATGGCAAGATCTCATTCTTTTTATGGCTGATTAATATTACATTGTATATATATGCCACATCTTCTGTATCCATTCATCTGTCAATGGACACAGGTGGTTTCCATATCATGGCTAATGTAAATAATGCTGCAGGAATGGAGGGGTGCATGTATCTTTCAGAATTAGTGTTTTTGCTTTCTTAAGATAGATATGCAGTAGTGGAATTCCTGGATCTTATGGTGGTCCCATTTTTTTATTTTTTGAGGACACTCCATACCGTTTTCAGTGGTGGCTGCACCAACTTGGATTCCCACCAATACACATTAGGGTTTCTTTTTCTATACATCCTCTCGAACACTTTTTATTTCTTCTCTTTTTGAGTCTAGCCATTCTGACAGGTGTACGGTGATTATCTCATTGTTCTGTTTTGTTTTAAAATTTTCCTCTCATTTCTTTGTTTTAAGATTTTTTATTTTTGTGAGGGGGGAGGGAGGGAGAGGGCGCACAAGCAGGGGGAGGGGCAGAAAGAGAAGCAGACTCTCGCTGAGTGGGGAGCCTGATGTGGGACTCGATCCCTGGACTCTGGGATCATGACCTGAGCTGAAGGCAGATGCTTAATAGACTGAGCCACCCAGGCACTCTCGTTTCTTTCTTTCTTTTTTTTTTTAAGTTTATTTTTTTTAGTATTCTCTACACCTGATGTGGGGCTTGAACTCACAACCCTGAGATCAAGAGTAGCATGCTCTTCTGACTGAGCCAGCCAGGTGCCCCTCTCATTGTGGTTGTGAGTTGCATTTCCCTGATGATTCGTGATGTTGAGCATTATTTTATGTGCCTGTTGGTCATCTGTATGTCTTCCTTGTAAAAATACCTATTCGGATCCTCTGCCCATTTTTTTAAAATCAGATTTTTGTAGTTATTGGGTTTTATGAGTTTTTTAAATATATTTTGGATATTAACCCCTTATCTGTTATATGATTTGCAAATATCTTCTTCCATTCAGTAGGTTGCCTTTTTGATTTGTTGATGGTTTTCTTTGCTGCACAGTTTTGTAGTTTGATATATAGTCCCATTTATTTATTTTTGCTTCCATTTTCCTTGCCTTTGGAGTCACGGCCAAAAAAATATTAATAAGGCTGATGTCAAGGAGCTTACCACCTATTTTTTTTTTCTAGGAGTTTTATGGTTTTGGTTCTTACATTCAGTCAACTCTTTAATCCATTTTGAGTTAATTTTTGTGGATGATGTAATATAGTGGTTCAGTTTTCTCACCACCAACTTTTTAAAAGATTTTATTTATTTATTTGAGAGAGAGAGAGAGTGAGCACAAGCCAGGGGAGGAGCAGAGGGAGAAGCTGACTCCTCGCTGAGCAGGGAGCCTGTCGTGGGGCTCAGTCTCAGGATCCCAGGATCGTGATCTGAGCCGAAGGCAGCCGCTTAACTGACTGAGCCACCCAGGCGCCCCTCCCCCCACCACTTATTGAAGAGACTGCTACTTTTTTTTGGAAGTTGGCTCCACACCCAATGTGGGGTTTGAACTCACAACCCCGAGATCAAGAGTTGCATGCTGTACTGACAGAGCCAGTCAGATGCCCTCTATTATATATTCTTGCCACCTTTGTAGTAAATTAATTGACCAGATATGTCTGGATTTGTTACTGGGCTCTCTGTTCCATAGATCTGTGTGTCTGGTTTTTATGCCAATATCATGCTGTTTTGATTACTGTAGCTTTGTAGTATCTTTGAAATTATGGAGCACAATACCTCCAGGTTTGTTCTTTTTCAAGATTGTTTTGGCTATTCGGGATCTTTTGTGGTTCCATACAAATTTTAAAATTATTCTAGCTCTGTGAAAAATATCATTGGAATTTTGATAGGATTGCATTGAATCTGTAGATTGCTTTGGCTAGTATGGACATTTTAACAATATTCTTCCAAACCATGAGCACAGAGTATCTTTCCATTTATTTGCATTTTCTTCAATTTCTTTCATCAGTGTCTTATAGTTTTCAGTGTATAGGTCTTTCACCTCCGTGGTTAAATTTATTTCTAGGTATTTTATTCTTTTCAATGCAATTATAAATGGGATTGTTTTCTTAATTTTCTGATAGTTTGTTACTAGTGTATAGAAATGCAACAGGTTTTTGTCTATTTTGTATCCTGTGACTTTACTGAATTCATTTATTCTAACAGTTTTTTGGTGGAGTCTTTTTTTTTTTTTTAAAGATTTATTTATTTATTTTGAGAGAGAGAGAATGAGAGAGAGAGAGAGAGTACATGAGAGGGGAGACGGTTAGAGGGAGAAGCAGGCTTCCCGCTGAGCAGGGAGCCCAATGTGGGACTCAATCCCGGGACTCCAGGATCATGACCTGAGCCGAAGGCAGTTGCTTAGCCGACTGAGCCACCCAGGCGCCCCGGTGGAGTCTTTATATATATTATATATATATGATATATATATGATATATATTATCATGTCATCTGCAAATAGTGACAGTTTTCCTTCTTCTTTTGCAAGTTGTATGCTTTTTATTTCTATTTTTTGCCTAATTGCTGTGGCTAGGACGTCTAATACTATGTTGAATAAAAGTAGGGATAGTAAGCATCCTTGTCTTGTTCCTGATCTTAGAGGAAAAGCTTTCAGCATTTCACCATTGAGTATGATATTAGCTGTGGGTTTGTCATATGCGGCCTTCATTATGTTGAGGTATGTTCCCTCTGTACCCACTTTGTTGAGAGTTTTTATCATAAATGGATGTTGAATTTTGTCAAATACTTTTTCTGCATCTCTTGAGATCACCATATGATTTTTATCTTTTATTAATGTGGTATGTCATGTTGATTGATTTGTGGATGTTGAACCATCCTTGCATCCCTGGACTAAATCCCACTTGATCATGGTGTATGAGCCTTTTAATGTATTGTTGGAATAGGTTTGCTAGTATTTTGTTGAGGATTTTTACATCTGTGTTCATCAGGGATATTGGCTTGTAATTTTCTTTTTTTGTGGCATCCTTGTCCGGTTTTGGTATTGGAGTAATGCTGGCCTCATAAAATGAGTTTGGAAGCTTTCTCTTCTCTTCAGTTTTTTGGAAGAGTTTGGGAAGGATTAGCCATAATTCTTGTTTAAATGTTTGGTAGAATTCTCCAGTGAAACCATCTGGTCCTGGGCTTTTCTGTATTGGGGGATTTTTGATTACTGATTCAATTTCCTTACTAGTAATTGGCCTATTCATATCTTCTATTTCTTCATCATTCAGTCTTGAAAGATTGTAAATTTCTAGGAATGTATTCATTTCTTCTAGATTGTCTAATTTGTTCATGTATAATTACTCATACTAGTTTCCTATGATCCTTTGTACTTCTGTGGTATCAGTTGTAACTTTTCATTTCTGATTCTGTATATTTGAGCCCTCTTTTTTTTTCTTGTTGTATCTAGCTAAAGGTTTGTCAATTTTTGTCTTTTCAAAGAACAAGCTCTTAGTTTCATTGATCTTTTTTATTGTCTTTTTAGTCTCTATATCATTTATTTCCACTCTGATCGTCATTATTTCCTTCCATTAACTTTGGGCTTCATTTTTTTAAACAAAATTATTTGAGAGAGAAAGAACGCGCATGAGCAGGGGAAGGAGCAGAGGGAGAGGGAGAAACAGACTTCCCGCTGAGCATAGAACCCAATGTGGGGCTCGATCCCAGGACCCTGAGATCATGACCTGAGCCAAAGTCAGATGCTTAACCGACTGAGCCACCCAGGCGCCCCAGGCTTCATTTTTTAAAAAAATAGCTCCTTTAGGTGCAAAGTTAAATTGTTAGAGATTTCTCTTGTTTCTTGAGGTAGGCCTGTATGGCTGTGAACTTCCCTCTTAGACCTGCTTTTGCCGCATTGCACAGATTTTGGTATGTTGTATTTTTTTTGTCTGTTTCTTGGTATTTTTTGATTTCTCCTTTGATTTCTTCTATTACCCAGTGTTTTTTCAGTAACATGTTTAATTTTCACGTATTTACAGTTTTCCCAGTTTTTTTCTTGTAATTGATTTCTAGTTTCATACTCTTGTGGTTGGAAAAGGTGCTTGATATGATTTCAGTCTGATTGAATTTATTGAGTCTTGTTTTGTGGCCTAACGTGATCCATCCTGGGGAATGTTCCATGTGCATTTGACAAGAATGTGTATTCTGCTGCTTTTGGGTGGAATGTTCTGTATATATCTGTTAAGTTCATCTAGCGTGATGTGTTGTTTAAGGCTGATGTTTTCTTATTGACGTTTCTGTTTGAATGATCTATTCATTGCTGTAAGTGGGGTGTTAAAATCCCCTATTAATATTGTGTTGCTGTGTCCTGATCTTGGACTTCCAGCCCCCAGAACTGTGAGAAACAAATTTCTATTGTTAAGCTATCCACTTTATGGTATTTTGTTATAGCATCCCAAATAAACTAAGACAGTTGTTTAATAATATATCATGTAGCTTGTTCCATATATGAACGTACAGAGCTGCATCTTTTTTTTTTTCCTTTGGTGGATATAGAGTATGCCAACATACGGATATACCATAATTAATTTAACCAGCCCTCTTGTATCAGTCAGAATTTAATGCAGAAAGGAGAAATTCACCCTATTTTTGGCATAAATGAAGTTCAGTAAAAGACTTCAGGTGATAATGAAGTAATTGAAAGGGACGAAGGAGTGAAAGTCATTCTGTTGCCACTGGAATGCTGATTTCACAGTTACACAATCGTAGCCGTGGTACAGAGTTCCAGAAGCTGCTGTTGCCGTAGCCACAAGTATCACTGCTGTCTCATACCCATGAAGTTGGAGAGTATACCTTGGAAGATGGAGGCCAGCAGCCACATACACTCGTGCCTCTCTGTTTGTAGCCTGCACAGTATCAGAGAGATGGCCCTTGTCTCACTTTTACTTGGACACTTTCCAGCTTGGATTCACTTTCTTGTCTAAGAGCAACTCATAGCAGAACCTAAATAAAATAGAGAGGGAAGTGGAAATGAATACCAAGGGCTGATTGGTCAACACTCTCCACCCTTTTGGCTCTTCAGTGTAAATACCCAGCCTTCCACCTGTCCCTAAGTTGCAGCAACATGGTCATGACTTATATAATGTAATTTTACCTTATGCAAGTGAAAATATTTTCACCCTTCCTCCATAAAACAGAGAACCAATTCCATCAGTTGCAGAATCCATCCCTGGGTAATTTTAATAGTCTCGATATTAGGCATATTGGAACTTTCATATCCTATAACCCAAGGACTAAGTTATAAAAACAACCACTATTTACATGTCTTGGTTTGAAATTAGAGTAGAAAGGAGGAAATAGAAAAGTAATTTGGCTAATATCTAAAGGTATATACATAAAATGGCAAGGAAAAACATATAGCTATTCCTCAATTTGACAACTGATCATGATGTTGTACTTGGAATTTACGAATGTTTTTCTTCATTTAGCATTCCATGTTCCTTTGGCCTTTGAACAGTATTTTACCTGGGTAGGGTGATTTATACAGTAGGGTGATATAAGCCAGTATGGTAATGGAGTTGTCACTGCCTCAAACACCAAACTGGTGAGATGTTTAATCCCAGTTCTCCGTCTTGGTACCAGATACTGTTGTAGTCGGAGTTACATGCAGAAGAAAACCAGTCCAACACTCTAGATAATTTCAAGTAGAAAGGGATTTACTACAGAAAATTAGGTGCTTGAAAACTCATGGGAAGCAAGTCAGGAATTAAATTCAAGGGTAAGCACTGGGCTGTTGGTTTAAAGGTCACACCGTACTTGCTGTGATTACCAAGTCAGGCACCCGCTCCTACTGCTGTCACAGCTGCTGCCACAGCCGAGCCTCTCACTCGCAGAGCTAGCAAGGAGACCCCAGGGTGTAGCGGGGTCCAGCCTCTGCAAGTTCTCATGTCTTGTCAGACTTCCCTTTTCAGACTCCAAAGCATCATCAGGAAGATGTCTCATTTTGATTTTCACTTACATACACAAACAGCTCATTGATGAAATCTAAATCATGTCACAAATCCTAGCTGCATGAGAGTCTGGTAAGTGCAGTGTTTAGTTTCTTTAAGCCCGGTGGATGCAAAGTAGGAACAAAGAAGGGGTGGGAAAGAAAGTTCTGTGCTAGCACACTTAGGATGGCAGACGTTTTTGTTGTTTACTGTTGTTTGTTATTATACCCAGTTTCACAAGGAGTATCTGTGTGCACGCACCTTTCCTACATATGCAGGAAAATAAGTAGGATAAATTCCTAGAGATTGTATTGTTAGTTTAAGAGATAAGTGCACTGAAAAATTTTTTAAAGTTTTACCACATCACTAGGTCTTATAACACAGAGTGTGATCTGTGGACAGCAGTGTTGGCCTCACCTGGGAGCTGGTTAGAAATACAGAATCTCAGGCCTAACCCTTAAGCCACTGAACCATAATCTGCATTTTCATAAGATCCTCAAGTGATCTGGGTGCACATTTCCGTTTGATAAGCCCTGAGCTAGAGGTTGTAGGTATTGCATTCCCAGTAGCAGTCATCTGTACCTTCACCTACACTGTACTCTGTCTTCTTGATATTTTACAATTTAATATTTGAAAATGCATTTCTTTATTATGAAACTGAGCATCTTTTCAGATATTAGAATGATTTTTTATCAGTTTCTGTGAACTTTTCATATCTATTGAATTATTGGTTTTATCAACTTAAGACTGTGTTTAATACTGAGAAAATTAGGGTGCCTGGGTGGCTCAGTCGGTTAAGCGACTGCCTTCGGCTCAGGTCATGATCCTGGAGCCCCAGGATCGAGTCCCACATCGGGCTCCCTGCTCGGCGGGGAGTCTGCTTCTCCCTCTGACCCTCTTCCCTCTCGTGCTCGCTCTCTCTCATTCTCTCTCTCTCAAATAAATAAATAAAATCTTTAAAAAAAATACTGAGAAAATTAGCCCTTTGTCTTTGATGTGAGTTGCAAATATTCCTTACATTTTGTCATTTGCCTTGTGATTTTGCTTATGGTTTAATTTCCACACAGAATACACACATGTCTTCCTATGTGGTTGAATTTATTAGTCTTTTCATTCGTGGGTTGGAGATTTTTGTCTTATGTTTAGAAAGACCTTTATCACCTTGATATTATTTTTAAAACTCTCTCATGTTTTCTTTTGTGATGATCAAATCTTTGATCCATCAGAATGTGTTTTGGTGAGAGGTGTGAAGAAAGGATCCAACTGAATAGTTATCCTAGATGACTATACACCAAGGGTTCCTAACCTGACATTCATGAATGCTTATAGAGCCCTTAAACACCTGAAATTGCAGAAATTGCATGTGAAGTAGTATATTAATCTTAATTTTTCTGAAGCAAAGATCTGTAGGGTCCATTAGATTCTCCAAGAGGATTAAGGGTCATTGCCGTATGCAATGTTCTGTCATCCAGTATGGCTTCACTTGCCTTCTGTATCTTCAGTACTCCCAAGTGTCCAGTCAGATCCCTCTCTTGACCGCCAGATTTGGGCATACCAGAGTGGATGGACCCAATGTAATCATAAGGATCCTTATAAGAGAGAGGCAAGAAGGGCAAAGAAGGAGATGGAATGACAGAAGCAGAGGTTGGAGTAATGCACTTTGAAAATGGAGGAAGGGGCCAGCCAAGGAATACAGATGGCCTCTGGAAGCGGGAAGAAGCAAGAAAATGGGTTCTCCCCTGGAGCCTACAGAAGGAATTGCCAAAGGGGCTTTGATTTTAGCCCCTTAAGATTCATCTAGGACTTTTGACTTCTAGAACTGTAAGAGAATACATTTGTCTTATTTTAAGCCACTAAAGTTTTGGTAATTTGTTACAGTAGCAACAGGAAGCAAATACATGGTATACCATGGAGAAGGCAGCAACAGTGTAGCTCCAGGAATTTAACAAATTTACTGGTCTTATAAGTGCTGGTATCACAGGTTCAGACAGTACAATATCCAAGCCCATCTTAATAGGATACGTTTTATAAAGTTTTGTAAAGTTAAAAAAGGAGTGCCTGGCTGGTTCAGTTGGAAGAACATATGACTCTTGATCTTGGGGTTGTGAGCTGGAGCCCCACGTTTAGGTGTAGAGATTACTAAAAAAATAAGAAATGAAAATAAAGTTGAAAAGAAAAGAAAAAACCCATGATGTACTTGCAGACCAGCTCTCTTCTATTACCTTTTTTTTTAAGATTTTATTTATTTATTTGAGAGAATGAGAGAGAGAGAGAGAGAGAGAGAGAGAGAGAGAGAGCGAGCACAAGATGGGGGAGGGTCAGAGGGAGAAGCAGACTCCCTGCTAAGCAGGGAGCCTGATGTGGGACTTGATCCTAGGACTCCAGGATCATGACCTGAGCCGAAGGCAGTTGCGTAACCGACTGAGCCACCCAGGCACCCAGCCCTCTTCTATTACCTTAAAACTGCATCTTATTGCAAGTGACTAGAGCATTATTGGAAGAGGTGGAAGAAACAGGCCTGCCAATAGAACCTTGGCGGGAAGAGGTGAAACCTCTTGCTCTTTTCCAGGCTAGGATGTGAGGAAGAATGCTATGTCCAGGAGGATGCAAGAGTACCCTAGTGGAGGAAGGTATGCAGGGGGGCAACAGGAAGAGGCTGAGCAGCTAGCCAACCTGGTGTTACAAAGGGACATAGCATAGTGACCACCTAGGTGATTGCCTTTCCATATTCATAGAGCTGAAGAGCAGTATTTCCTAAGATTTCGTGTACATAGAAATCAGCTGGGGATCTTGTTGAGATGCGGATTCTGGTTCTGTAGGTCTGCAGTAGAGCCCCTGATTCTGCATTTCTAACAAGTTCATAGATGTGGCTGACATTGCTGGTCCAAGGATCACATTTTGCGTAGTGATGGTGAAGAGTTACTTAATGAGAATTAAAACTTGTATGTTGGGCACAGGACTCTGTGCTTTTCCTCTGTGTTGTAGAGAGAGACTGGAGTAGGAGCCAAAACACCCAAGTTCAAATTTGAGTCTGCCACCTATTTTGTGACTTCGGTCTTTTGAGGCCTGTTTCCTTATTTGTTGAATGGGAACAAAAGCACATACTTTATAGGATGTTCATGTGGATTGAGTAGTTATTGTATGTGTGATATTTGGTAAGGGCTCAATAATTGTTAGTTAACTCTGAACCAGCCACAGTTGCTAGTATTCCAAGAAGACTCTGAACTTCTGGCTACATACCACCAAACTATCTAGAAGAAAAATTTTATCAGCCTTCCAGATGGCTGTCGACATGATGCCAAGCATCCAAATGTTTGGACTGCATTCAAAACATTCGACAAGCATCTTTCTCCCTTTCGGATGGGTGTTTTGGCCTCAAGAAGACCGAGTGAGGGGGTTTTATGTAGAAAGATGTTATCTATCTAACTTCACTGGCTCTTTTGTATACTTTGGAGCAGCTTACAGACACATTGGAAAACAGTAATGCATACAACATGGATAATCTCAATTTTCAGAAAGCCTTTGATACTGTTCCATCTAATGGGCTGCTTAAACCCAAGACAGCAGGGATTCTTGATGGAACCCTGGGAAAAAGGAGAAACTGGCTAGAGAACAAAACAAAAAGTTTAGAATGAGACAGAATGGAAAATAGATAGAGGATGGGGTTACATTCAAAGAGCAGAAGAAGAGGTCCAGATGTTACTATTGTGATTGTGACATAGGTTGGTGTGCAAGTCTGAGCCTATGGGAGAAATGGCGATGAGGACTGCAGCTCCGCCATACACGAGCATCCAGCTTGATGGTGACATAAGCTTTCTATGACAGTCTCTTAACATTGGAAGGGCTGTGTGTTAGGCTAGAAAGACTGTTAAGGGAACTCAAAATGATATGAAACCAACCAGTTCTGATTTAAGATTAAAAATATCCAGCTGCAGCCCAAGACTAAGTAGAAATTTTTATATTTTCAATTATATTTATTGCAACTCTGGGGAAATAAGAAATACATATTCCTTTAAAGCAGCGGTTCTTGGGGCGCCTAGGTGGCTCAGTTGGTTAAGCATCTGCCTTCAGCTCAGGTCATGATCCCGGGGTCCTGCTCAGCGGGGAGCCTGCTTCTCCCTCTGCCCCTCCCCTGCTTGTTCTCTCTCTCTCTCTCTCTCTCTCCAATAAATAAATAAATAACATCTGAAAAAAAAAAAGGTTCTCAACTGGAGACAATTTTTTTGCCCCCTAGGGGATATTTGGTGATGTCTGGAGACATTTTTGGTTGTCACATCTTGTGGGGGAGGTGATGTGACTGGCATCTAATGGGAAGACGCCAGGGATGCTGCTAAATGTCCTACAGTGCATAGGACAGCCCATGAACAGAGCTTGGCAGCCCCAAATGTCAACACTGCCAAAGTTGAGAAACCCTGTTCTAAATCATTATACCCTGAAGTGTGAACAGGAGGGAAAACTTCATAAGGTAAGAATGTTTTATAGAAAGCATTTGTCTGAAAAAATAACTATCATTTGTGGAATGAAATATTCATTATCACTAAACTATAATATAGTGATCTAAAACTAGAAACAGGAGCAAGGAGGAGGGGCAGGAGAACAACAGAAATTTGAGCAGAAAACAAGAACAGAGGACCAAGACATTTAACCTCTGCTGTGAACTTTTGTGTCCCCCTCAACCCCCTTTCCTCATGGGTCTTCTGCTCAATTCACTTCAAGTGAATTGGCCTGGAGCTTGCTACAGAACAGGATCCATAAACAACATCTGTTCCAGTCTGGCACCCAGATGTTTGAGTCTGTATATGCCAGCTAGTCAGTTTTCAGACATCATTTTCTTTTAGAGAAAAAAAGTGGGTCCAATGAGAGAATGAGGGCTGGTAGTTGGAATAAAGAAAGAATTCCAAAACTTTAAAAAATGTATGAAATTGCTTATCTTCTTTTTCTCCCTGAAAGAGAAGAGAGTACTTCTAACTGGATTTTCCTAAAGGTACATTAAAAATAAAAGCAGTCTAGCTTTTGATAACTACATTCTAGGAAGTTATGGTGTACATGGTATCATTTCAGGGGTTCTGGAGAGGCCCCCAAGTCCTGTTGTCCACCCTACTTCTTGTCATTTCACAGTAATAGTAACTTTCTTCAGAAGTTTAGCCTCCTGTTATGGCACAAACTTTCTATTCAAGGTTCCTTTTTTTTTTTTTTTTAAAGATTTTTTTATTTGAGAGAGAGCACAAGTGGGGGAAAGGGGCAGAGGGAGGGGGAGAAGCAGACTCCCCACTGGGTGGGGAGCCTGACATGGGGCTCGATCCCGGGATCCCGGAATCGTGACCTGAGCTGAAGGCAGACGCTTGACCGACTGAGCCACCCAGGCGCCCCTCAAGGTTCCTTTGTAGGCAACTTAGCTAACTCTATTTATTAGTGTATATGGAAGATGAACCAGAACGGAACACAGCTTGGAAACACAGGGAGAAAAGAAGTCTGGCTGAGATTGGATAGCAGTAAAAGCTCCTTAGTTTGCATTTTCCTCAAAATTGAGCCTTGTTTGTAGGAAGGCAGGGCTGTGAGTCATTCAGAATTCCCTCTAATTTAATGGAAAGGAAAACATACCTGTGACAGGTCCTTGGCTATCAAAATGGCACTTACTGACCTCTGGCTAATTCCACTCAGGAGATGGTAATATACAGCCCAGGAACCTGGTCTGGTCTCCTAAAATGAAAGGGTTCATTAAGAAATTGATGAGTTATGTTGAATAATGTCATACCAGAGTTGGGAACCCTTGAAGCAACTTGAACAGGACTCTGCAACTAAGCCCATTTACATGCACAAACACTCACACAGATGGTATTGAGTTTCGGCGCCATTGCCAACATTCTTAGTTGGATTGTTTACAAAGATTAATTGATAGCACTCTGTAAATTAATCAGTTTAGTTTTTTATTTGGTTTGTCAGATATGTGTGTGTGGTAACATACACATGCGCACACTACGTATGTGAACAGAGGAATTTGAGCATATTTTCATCTTTTTGTTCATATTTCTATTTTACAGTTTGTGAGGGTGTTAATGAATTTGAAGGTCTGTATTTGATATCGGGTAGGGCCAGGTATATCCTCCTCCCAGTCCTTACCTTTGGTCCCAGCTCATCATTGAAAAATCCCTATCTTTGTTCACAAATGGAAAGAAGCCAGAAAACAATGGTGAATCAGTGCCACTGCTTACCCTCAACTGATCCCTTGGTGATAGGGGTCAGTAAAAGCACCTCTGTACACAGAGGGGATGGCATTTTATGTATATTTAACATATCAGAAATGGTTCTCAAAGGAGATAGATGGTCAGCATGAGTTTCTAACATTGAGCAGCCAATTGTTTATCTAGGTGCTAGTCTATCTTGTACTGTTTATGTAGGTGCTAGTCTGTCTTATAACTGCTGCATGTAGTTTTATCAAAATGGTAGAAGTGAGATTGTGGTGTCCTGAGTATAATGACAGTTCCTCACTGGCTTTCCAAATGCCAGTGGTTTGTTCAGAAATCAATTTTGCATATGCACATGCTTTGGGGCCATTTTCAATTACCTCTAAGACTCTATTTACTTGTGAATGCTTAAAGGGGTAATGAGTAACATTAATAATGTGGAAACATCACAAATAGAAGCTGCTCAGTTTGCATATGTGATTGTCATATTACATTTCAGTGATACATCATCATCACCATAAAGCATCATATAAGTTTCACTATGTGAAGACAACAATTAACTTTCCACATATAAGGGACTGACTCATGATTTAGAGCCAACTATTCAAAGGAAATATAGAATATAGAGAAAACACACAGGAATGAAGAAGAATTATAGATTTCAAGCAGCTTAATAAGGAAGATTAAACTTTTTTTTGTAAGATTAAATATCTCATGCCCTGTTCTTTATCTAGAATAGTAATTTTGTAAATGTGCTATTATTTCTAACCCTTAGAAAATTTTTTGAAGTTGACTTATTTTGCTTTGCGTAATACCCTCTAGTTCAGTCAGAGAAAGACAATTATATGATTTCACTCATATGTGGAATTTAAGAAACAAAACAGAGGATCATAGGGGAAAGGAGGGAAAAATAAAATTGGACAAGATGAAAGAGGGAGACAAACTGTAAGAGACTCTTAACTATGAGGGACAAACAGGGTTGCTGGAGGGGAGGTGGGTGGGGGAATGCGGTAACTGGGGGATGGGCATTAAGGAGGGCACTTGATACGAGAACTGGGTGTCATATGCAACTGACAGATTACTAAATTCTACCTCTGAAATTAATAATACATTATGTGTTAATTGAATTAAAATTAAAAAATTTTTTTCGAAGTTGATGCATATGTTCTATGGAGGAAAATATCAGGGACCTACACCTGGATCATCCTCTAACATAGTGTACTCTTAGATAAAATCAAATTTGATGCATCAGTATTACCAAGCAACTACCATGCATGAAATTCTGACATTGGAGGACACAAAGGTGCCTAAGGAAGAGTCTCTACCCTCAAGGAAACTACATTAATAACGATGGCAAGAAGACATAGATTTGAATAAGTTAGATGGCAAAAAATGTTTTACTTATACACCAAGAAATTAATGGAAGTTGGGTCATCAGTGACAGGTACAGCAAATACTGCTGTGCTAGGCAGAATAATGGCTCCCCAAAGATGTCTCCATCCTCATCCCTGGAACCTGTGAATATGGTTCCTTGCATGGCAAATCACACTTGGTGAGTGTGATTATGTTAAAGCTCTTGAGATGGAGAGATTATCTTGGATTATCTGGGTGGCTCTAATGTTGTCACAAGAGTCTTTTTTTTTTTTTTTGAAAGATTTATTTATTTTGGGGAGAGAGAGCATGTGTGTGTGTGGGTGGGTTGGGGATAGAGGGAGAGAGAGAATCTCAAGCAGACTCCCTGCTGAGCACAGAGCTAGATGCGGGGCTCCATCCCCCGACCCTGAGATCATGACCTGAGTGGAAACCAAGATTTGGATGCTCAACTGACTGAGCCACCCAGGCGCTCCACAAGGGTCTTTCTGGGATGGAGGCAGGAGGATCAGAAGCAGAAAAGGAGATAGGAGGGGGGAAGCTGATCAGAGCAAGGCAGGGCCACAAACCAAGGAACTCAGATGGCTTCTAGAACCTGAAAGAGGCAAACAAATACTCTCGTAGAGCCTCCAGAAAGGAGGGCAGTCCTGCTAACCCATTTTGGACTTCTGATCTCTACAACTGCAAGATAAATTTGTGTTATGTCCCTGAATTTGTGGTAATTTGGTAATTTGTGATAGCAGTCATGGGAAGTTAACGCACTTGCTATCATAATCCACCTCATTTCAGTGGACCCTAAAGTCTACAGCTGTCAAAGGGGGGAAATGAGACTAAATCAGTATTTTGCCATCTCAAATCATACCCTTCACTAATGAAATATCTAAATACGCTGTCTTCAGAGAAGAAGACAGGAACAGAGGAAAAGTAGAAGTGCAGAGGGGATGACATGGGAGGTGCTGCCCCAGAGGTCTGGGCCTCTCCTAGAACAAAGATGGTAGGATTTTCAGGTCTTCTCCAGTTAACTCTGTATGAGGTGAAGTGAAGCCAAGAAGGATTGTCACCAAGTCTACCAAAGCCATTGATTCTACCAAAGCTGGTTTGATTGGTTTGATTCTCAATAATGAGCAAAAGTTTTTACTGGTTTCAATTTTACCGAAACTGAGGTCCCCATTCTCAGCTAAAATTGGGTCTCATGGCACAGATATTTTTTTCTAATTATCATTCTATGAAAATTTAGTTGATTTTTTTCTTTTTCGCACAAGAATAATCTCAATTTATAGAAGACATTGGCATTGAGGTAGGGGTGGACATGAAGGATCAAAGGAGAGGTGCTGATCTACGAACAATGTCGCAGTGAGGGCAGCAAGTTCCTCCCTGTGAATTAAGCATCTTTTTTTTTTCTTTCTGAAATCCACGAGAACAAGATAGAATGGTTATTATCCTAAGCTCCATGAAAAGCAAATAAATAGGAAAGTCCCTTAAGAGTGCAAAACCACTTGGTGTTCAAAGAAATCTATTTTTATTTTTAATTGCTCTCCCAGGGATGGCTAAGTGACATGGGCTTCTCATTTCTTAGAGGTCCCAGGAGGCTGTAAGTTCAAGACAGAAAGATAACAAATAAAAAGAACTCTTGGGGCGCCTGGGTGGCTCAGTTGGTTGGGCGACTGCCTTTGGCTCGGGTCATGGTCCCAGGGTCCTGGGATCGAGCCCCACGTCGGGCTCCCTGCTCGGCGGGAAGCCTGCTTCTCCCTTTCCCACTTCCCCTGCTTGTGTTCCCTCTCTTGCTATCTCTCTCTCTCTCTGTCAAATAAATAAATAAAATCTTAAAAAAAAACAAACTATGCACACATGAAATTCCAGATATCCTAGTGGTGTTGGAAGATCCAAATGGAATACCTCCATGACACGGAGACAGTTTTCACCAGGGAAACTGGCTGTGATGGGGATTCTGTGTGAGATGACAGGGAAAGTAAAAAGAACAAAAGATACCCCCCCCCCGCAAAGAGAGAAATTAGAACGAAAATGATTTATGTAGGAACTTTGTGGAAGAGAAGAGTACCACGTCAAGAACTGAAGTGAGGTAACCCAAGGTGCTACCTTAGTTCCCAAATCAATTCCACACTGTAGCTGAGATCTTTCATGTGCTTCCCAGTTACAGTAATGCTAACTGCTAACAAAAGCCAGTCCCTGTTGTAAGTCTCCCGTGTATTAGTTATCACGGTCTTCCTGTGGAAGGTAGATCACAGATGAGAAGATCAAGGCTTAAGCTATGTGCTCAAGATCTCCAGTTGACCACAGAACCATGATCAACCCCAAATCTGTCTGGTTGCCAAGTCCATGTTTTCAAGCCCCCCACTATACAAAAATTAAACTTACACATGCCTACAAGATTATGTCCTGGAAATATCTCTGCCATTATCCCTACAATTATTGTCACCTCTCCTCTCCATCCTTCCAGCTATAATTTCTATTAACTGTATGTTAGAGCTCACCATTTCGTCTGTTTCCTAGCTCCTGTTGAGCAACTGTGCATATCTTTGCTCTTCTGAAGTATGATTTGGTCTTTTCTTTAGATCTCTCTTCTAGTTTATAACTCTTGTTCATCTGTGTCTACTGTTCAACTCATTGGCAGAATCCTTTATTTTAATCAAATCAGATTCATCTGTCCTTGTTATTTCTCATGGCATTTGATTTCCTCACATGCTTTGTAAGTTTTGTCTGAGCTCATCTTTAGAGAAAATGGTCTTCTATAGGGATCCATTACTCAGCCTATTACTCACTTTTCATGGTTGTCTTTGTTGGGGCTCTACAGGGTTTGAGGTTTCAAGATGGAACATTAGTTTCAGAGCCCCACTTTTCTTTACTATGTGGAGACACAAACAAAAGACACCCAGCACACACATGCAGTGGATATCCTTCACAGTCTTCCTGAAGGAAGGCCATGAATAAGGGCAGATTGCAGGCTGGACCAGAAGTCTGGTCAATGGGCCAGATCCTGCCTGTTGCTTGTTTTCACAGGGTCCATGAGCTAAGAATGGTTGTGGCATTTTTAAATGGTTGAAAAAATACAAATAGGGACGCCTGGGTGGCTTAGTTGTTAAGCGTTTGCCTTCGGCTCAGGTCATGATCCCAGGGTCCTGGGATCGAGCCCCACATCAGGCTCCTTGCTCGGCTGGGAGTCTGCTTCTCTCCCTGCCTGCCGCTCCCCCTGCTTGTGCTCTCTCTCTCTCTCTCTCTGACAAGTAAATAAATAAAATCTTTAAAGAAAGAAAAAAATACAAATAATATTTCATGATGTGAAAATGACATGAAATTCAAATTTCAGTGTCCACAAAGGAAGATTTATTGGAACATACCATGCCCATTTGTGTACATATTGTCTGTGGCTGCTCTCATCCTACAGCGGCAGAGTTGAATAATTGCAACACAGACCATATGGCCCACAAAACCTAAAATATTTATTATCTGACCCTTTACAGAAAACGTTTGCTGGGCTAGATCATCTAATGAAATCATTTCTTTTTTTTTTTTTTTTAAAGATTTTATTTATTTATTTGAGAGAGAGAGAATGGGAGATAGCACGAGAGGGAAGAGGGTCAGAGGGAGAAGCAGACTCCCCGCCGAGCAGGGAGCCCGATGTGGGACTCGATCCCGGGACTCCAGGATCATGACCTGAGCCGAAGGCAGTCGCTTAACCAACTGAGCCACCCAGGCGCCCTAATGAAATCATTTCTGTTTTTGAAAGTGAAAGTACACTCCACAGCTGTGTGTCAAAATTCTTCGCTGATATAAAGAAAAGCTCCAAGCATACAAGATAAAAAAGAAGGACTGTGATTGTCCGTCCATTAAGATATCAAGAAAATACTTAAAACTCCTCCAGTTTTAATAGAAGCCACAGCATAGGGAATGTAGTCAGTAGTACCGTTAATAGCACTGTATGGTGACAGATGGGAGCTGTAACTCGCGGCGAGCACAGCATAACATAGAAGTTGAATCACCGTGTTGTACACCTGAAACTAATGTAGCATTGTGTGTCAGCTATACTCAAAAAAAAAAAAAAATTAAAAAAAAAACCCAGTTTTACAAATTCACCTATCATTTTTGTCTCAGGAAAACATGCCACTCCCTACTGTGACCACCAGATGGCGAGTCCAGTGATGGTTCAAAGGTTCCTCAACATTTACTTATAGAGATACCTTATGTGTGATGTAAAAACATGGAACACTGGGGCGCCTGGGTGGCTCAGTCGTTAAGCCTCTGCCTTCGGCTCAGGTCATGATCCCAAGGTCCTGGGATCCAGCCCTGCGTCGGGCTCCCTGCTCAGCCGGAAGCCTGCTTCTCCCTCTCCCTCTGCTGCTCCCCCTGCTTATGTTCTCTCTCTCTCTCTGTCAGATAAATAAATAAAATACTAAAAAAAAAGATGAACCTTGTGAACAGTCTGTATTTAGATATCAGCTAAATCATGCCAAACTCAGAATAGTCTCTTTGGGGAAACAGGCTGAGACCCAAATCTTAGCTTTCGGGGTGGTGGGGGTACCCCAGGAGTAAATAATATATGCTTGACCTAAGGCAGTGGTCACAAACTGTAATGTACAAAAAATAATCTAGAATAGTTGCTAAAAGCTATCCTTTACCCTCAAGCCACACTGTTAGTGAGTCTGCCTCAACAATTTGAAGAGCCTGCTTTTATTTATTTATTTTAATTTTAATTTATTTTTATTTTTAATTGTATTTTATTATGTTAGTCACCATACAGTACATATTTAGTTTTTGAGGTCGTGATCCACGCTTCATTGTTTTCGTCTAACACTAGCCCTACATTTATTTCTGATGCAGGTTGTCTGAGGACAACAGATTTAAAGATCCCGGTTTTGGGAGATTTCTTGTCTCTAGGCCTGATGAGAAGGGTGGCTGATTGTCCAAATTAAAAGGTCCAATGGGGAACAAGAACCTTGTGGCCTACTTCAGGGCAGGGGTTCACATGGGCAGGATGGGCATGTTGTTTGATCTCTCTTTGCCTCAGTTTCCTTAGCTAAAATGGGGATATTAACGGCATCCACCTCAGAGGGTTGTTAACATTAAATGAGTTAATATATGTGAAGTGTTTAGAAGACTGCCTGCTTCTTAGAAAGTTCTCTGTAAGAGTTAGCTATTAGTATGAGCCATATTGCTCCCATTACATAGCCTCCAACCTAGCGCATGAAAGTTTCAGGCTCTGCTTCCATGCCTTTACTCACGTTGAGCAACCATGCCGCTTCAAAAGATAAAATGATGTGCATCAGGAATAAGTAATTAAGATGGAGGAAAGACTAACAGCATATATTGGGTCTGTGTCAGACATGTCAGATGTATCAACCAGCAAAGTGCAGAGTTCCTTTCTAGCTGGCCACAGCCCATACACAGCACCCTGATGGAGAGACAGTGATGGCCTGTTCTTAGCTCAGGGGTAGCCCAAGAGCAAAGCACAGAGTCTCCACAGGTTGGAGAGTCCCCTAAGATGACCTGGTGCAAAGGCTTTGCCTAATAGGGCTGCGGGAACTAGCTAAGCTGATGAGACTAGCTCCGGGTGAAATCTGGGTGGGAAAATGCAGTGAGCACGGACTGGTCAAGACATGGAGAATAATGGAGCATTTGGAAGCAGGCAGAGGTGTCTGTGGCCATACCACCCTGAATGCTAGCGATCTCATCTGGAAGGAGGCAGAGGTGCCGTGAGGGAGGTGCCATAGAAACCATGGGGAGACCAGAAGGAGAAGCAGGTCCTGGGAGCAGTCTGGGGGCCTGCAGGGATGAATAGTTCCTGTTCTAGTATTTTTTATTGCCTCTTATAGTAACTCCTCCTTTTCCAAAGGAGCCCTTCTTAGAATCCCCAGGCTAAATATGGAGGATCATTTTTAAGAAGTTCAAGGAACAGAGATGGAGAAGGACATGCACCGAGATGGAACTGCTTCTCAGAAAGAGTTTGGATGAGGTCAGTGAAATCATGACCAAAGCGCTCTTTTTCTCCAACCAGCTCCCCTCCCCTTTCCTCCACCATCAGCCATGCTTCCTTCAGCAAATATAAAGCAGAGATACTTACGAGTCAAAGGTAGACAACTGTGGCCCCAGGGAGTTTTCGCATGACTATTTTATAGTACATAGTTCTAGAGGTCAGAAGTCTGAAATCAAGGTGTCTGCAGGGCCCCCCCTCTGTCTGAAGATTCTAGGGGAGGATCCTTCCTTGCCTCTTCTAGCTTCTGGTGTTGCCAGCAATCCTAGGTGTGCCGTGGCTTGTAGATGTATCACTCCAGTCACCGCCTCTATCATCACAGAGCTGTCTTCTTTCTGTGTCTCTCCTCTTCCCGTAAGGACACCAGTCATATTGGATTAAGGGCCCACCCTACTCCAGTATACCTCATCTTAACTCATTATATCTGTAATGACATTACTTCTAAATAAGGTTATGTTCTGAGGCCCTGGGGCTAGAACTTCATCATATCTTTGGGGGGACAAAATTCAATCAGTAACAATTACTAGGTCTTTTTTTTTTTCCTTCCCCAAACTGCTTTGAGTTAAAGAAGTGTATTCATTATGGCAGGATGCTAGCTGTCCACCAACAGTTGTGCTCCCCTTCGGTCATGTGGTGTGACCGCCGAAAGGCAGCTTCCCAGCCCAGCACTGTGTTTTCCAGGTGCCCTTGCTTCTGATGTGATCATGCCACTGGTTGTCACCAGTGAAATGTGGATCCAATTGAGTTTGTCAGTTTGGATGGGTCTTGAAAGACTGGTACCCTTCTTATTCTCTTTACCCGAGGCCTCAGGGAATGGCAGGTCCCCATGGAGGAAAACTGCCTGCCCAGTGACCAGAAATATCCAAACTGGTCTGTCACAGGAGTGAGAACTAAACTTTGGTCCTGTTTAGTGTAGCTGTTCAGTTTGAGTGGTCTTTTACAGCAGCCAATTTGCTCAAGAGGCACGATTGGCTTTCCTTTCCTTACATTCTCACAGAAGTTGATATTCTGCTAAATACACCTTTAAGGTGTATAAGGGAAGGAAAGTGAAAAAATATATATTATCCCAACCGTAGATATGCTATAGGAATAGATACTATATACTGTTTCCTCCAAAGTAAAAATTTGGAATGTATTCCAGATATACTAGTTATATTAGTAATTTAAAACTATTTTTTTGGCTTTTATATTGCTACTAATAGTGAAGTAGCTCACAGTCTTTATATTGCGCAGGTAAGGAGAATATTAAGGAGATGGAGGAGACAGTGGGTATTTTATCTTCATGGGGATTTTCTTTTCATTCATCACTCCAGCATCATGTGGTGCTGTCCTGGTTTTTGGATGAGAATGAAAGGATGTTTTAGTTTCCAAATGCATAGACTTTCAGCCAGATATCTTCATTATGTGCCTCTTTGTTCAATCCTATTGGCTCAGACGTTTCTGGTGACTGGTTCTGGCACCATCCACATTTTGAGATCTCAAGGACATGAGGAAGCTTAAGAGACTTCTCAGGAGAAAAGGCAACCTCACCTTATATATACATTTTAGAATAAAACACTCATGCTGAAGGGAGAAAGTCTTTATAAAGGAATGTTTTTGGTTCAGACCTAGAGGAGTTTTTCCACCTTGGGCAGTTCTGCCTGCCGGGGGAGGTTGACAGACATGTTTGGTTATAACAACTGTCAGTGGCGGGGGGGAGGGTGGTGAGTGCCATTGGCATCTAGTAGGTAGAGATCAGGGATGCTCCTAAACGTTCTACAACATATAGGTCAATCCCCCGATAGAAAATTATCCAGTTCTGGGCACAAGCAGGGGAGATTTACATCAGTGATACATAGCAAGGAGTGATTTATAAATTCCCAAATCTGTTATGTTTTTGATACAGAAAATAAAGATGAGACTCTAAGAAATAGAAAATTAGAGGCTTTTTAAAGTAGTAAATTTAGAACTTAATTTAAAAATCGTAGAAACACTTTGGGGCGCCTGGGTGGCTCAGTCAGTTAAGCGTCCAACTCTTGATTTCGCCTCAGGTCATGATCTCAGGGTTGTGAAATCAAGCCCAGCGTCAGGCTCCACACTGGGCGTGGAGTCTGCTTTAGATTCTCTCTTTCCCCCACCCCCGCTCACATGCACTCTCCCTCTCTAAAAAAAACCCACCAAAACTGTTTTCAAAAATAATAAATCATCAAATAAGCTTAATTCTGTGAGTGCTAATACTTGTAGGAAAAAAGAAGGAACACAAGTAAGCATAATATTCCAACATGAACAGGTTGAGAATATTTTATTTTTTTAAAGGTTTATTTATTAGAGAGATACAGAGAGACAGAGACAGAGAAAGAGAGCATGTGCAAGAGAGGCATAGAGAGAGGGAGAGAGAAGCGCAAGCAGACTCCACGCTGAGCACAGAGCCCAGGACCCCGAGATCACAACCTGAGTGGAAATCAAGAGCCGGGCACTCAACTGATTGCACCACCCAGGCACCCCACAAATACTTTATCTTTTTGAAGAATATTTAGTCCTAGGAGAACATGTGCATGATATAATGTTCAATAAAAGATTCAGCTATAAAACTTAAAGCATGGTCTGAAGTCATACCTATGCTTTTTTGACAGATGAATATGTTGACAAAAATAGGTAGAGAAAACATGCTGTAATGAATGAAATACTCTAGAATATTGTCTGAATTTTGAGATTAGCTGCCTTATTTTGGTTATTTTGTAAGTTTTTCACACTTAGTGTGTATTATGCACTATAAAGAGAGGAAGGGAGGAAAAATAAGAGGAAGACACCACATCTCCTTGGACAGAAGCTACTTTAACATCATCAGTGAATAAGAGACATGTTTTTGATTGAACTATTTATGACTTAATATTAGCTTCATTAATTGTATGGAATTAGTTAATTTATGGAATATTAATTGTGTGGGATAGCTCTGATGGGATAAATGATCCTCTTTATATATTTAAGGAAAAAAAATTTTTTTTAAGATTTTATTTATTTGCGGGTGCCTGGGTGGCTCAGTCGTTAAGCGTCTGCCTTTGGCTCAGGTCATGATCCCAGGGTCCTGGGATCGAGCCCCGCATCGGGCTCCCTGCTCAGTGGAAAGCCTGCTTCTCCCTCTCCCACTCCCCCTGCTTGTGTTCCTTCTGTGGCTGTCTTTCTCTCTGTCAAATAAATAAAAAATCTTTAAAAAAAAAAAAAGATTTTATTTATTTGTGAGAGAGAGAATGAGAGACAGAGAACATGAGGGGGAGGAGGGTCAGAGGGAGAAGCAGACTCCCCGCCGAGCAGGGAGCCCGATGTGGGACTCGATCCCGGGACTCCAGGATCATGACCTGAGCCGAAGGCAGACGCTTAACCAACTGAGCCACCCAAGCGCCCCTATTTAAGGAAATTTAAGCGAAATTAGTTATTAGTTCACCTAACAAAATGTGCTTTGGAAGCCTTCATTTTCTTTGTGCTGTATTTATTTTTGTTGGGTTTTCTCTTGAAAGCATATGAAAAAGAGAGAAACATTTCACATATTAGCTACAGGTATTTCAAACATTCTAAGGCATTTGGCTAAATAGAGAAATGATTCTTATGTCTTTAGTATTTGTATTTAATGTTTCCTTTACTAATGAGTCCAAACCAGATTGTTGAGAGAAACTATTTTCTACTTTCACCTATTTTTTTTTTTTTTTTTAAAGAATTCCAATTTGAGAGCTTTCACAACTCAGATGTCTTAGAACTCTGGCTTCAACCACAAAAGCCTAAGATAAATAGTATGGAGCAGTTAAAAAACATAGCTCAGTATTTTGAGCTTTGTACTTGGGAATGCAGAAAGGCACACTCAGATTCAGGAATCTTCCCTCTTCAGTTACAAGCATAGATGAAAAGACTCTGGCCCAAATATGGGAATGGTCTCCTCAAAGATGAGAAACTTTTTTTTTTCCAAAATGAAGCTGACAGGATTTTGAAACCCAGTTACAAGTTTCATGTTGAGTTAGCAGAGAGGCTATTCCAGTTAGGGATCATAAGACTTAAGAGGCTCATTCCTCATTTTTCTTTATCATTATCAAGAACACTTAATTAACATTGTGCTCACGTGGTGGTTGACCAGTGGTTCTCAGGGTGATTTTGGCCCTTAGGGGACATTTGGCAAAGTCTGGAGACATTTTTTCAGTCGTCCCAACTTGGGCCTGGGGACACTACTGGTATCTTGTGGGTAGAGGCCAGAGATGCTAACTTTGAAATGTGTGTTTCAGTGGATACACATCTTGTTGATATCGACCCCATTTCCAAATTGGATTTAGACTTTTTAAGACTTCCCTTACTGAGAATTAATTGACAGGAACCCTGAAATCATGAATCCAGGACATTAACACACAAGCTGTGTGACTTATAATTGTAAAAGCCGATAGATTTTAGAGTTTTAATTTACATACATTTGTTTTCTTAGATATGAACCTAGGCAGTACTAAGTTAGGAAATATGCTGATCATTAAGCTATTGTCTCTCAACCCAAACCCGCTCTCCTGTACTCTTCTCTCAGATGTTGGCACTGAGAGTCTGCAAACTGGCTCCCTGTTGTGGCCAAACAATGGGTCAGGGTGGCACCATCCTCATTGCATTGGCTCAGAGATACCAGCATCAGCCCATCAGTGCCCCCTCTTCAGGGGCCTGGGTTCCAGTTCGATATAGCTCCTCCTCTGATAACCCCAAACTCTCTCCATGATTTCCTCAGCCCCGGGGTGCTAGCTGCTTCTTGCAGTTACTGTGTGTGTCCTTTGTGGGCCTGCTGTGTCTCTTCAGTGCCCTCATTCCTGTTTAAATCAATTCCTTAGGTCATGTTCTCTGTTAGAATACCTGGTGTGATTTTCCTTTTCCTGACTGGACCCTGATTGAAAAGTTAAACCTTTCACAAAATATTACCACAGTATAGTTGTTTGTCCTCATCTGAATTATGAAGAAATATAAAAAACAATTTTTAACTGTGCTTGAATTTTATTAAAAAACAAGACTACTAAATGCTGTTGTAAAAAAAAAAAACTACTGGAAAATTAATCAGAAAGTAAGCAAAACTACGGACATCATTATTGTCTGCTATTTTATACCTGCTTTCTTTAGGCTGACTTAAAATAATGCCACGTGTGTGGAATTACATTCTGTTTGACCAGTGAAAACCTTTGGACAGACTTCCTTTGGACTGTGCGAACCATTGGACAGTTTTTGGTGGCATTCTCCACTTCCTTTCAGACTTACAAACACTCCCTGTGGTTCATAAAAGATAGGCAGCTATAATTATTTTATTCTACATCCCTAGGTGCCCAGCCATTCTTCCCTATTATCTAGAGCAACCAGATATAAAATAAAAACTTGTTATCCTCAGGGCATAGCCCAACACTGCTTCTGAACATCAGGACTTTAGAGAGAGAGATACCTAATAAATTCTGTGAGCGTCTTGAATCCTTCAAAAAGGGTTTCATCTGTGATGGTGGCATGTTTCTACCAAAGCAGGCATTGGAGATAAGATATCATTTGAGTTGGGTCTTAGGGGATGAGAGGAAGTGTTTTAGGTGGGACAGGCAACAGTGTGAAGAAGAGGCCAGAGGGTTGGATGTGGGGAACTGTATGACCTTTTGGGGGAATGCTCTGTGGGAAACTAGTTGTATGGGCAGCCCCAGACCCAGGGGAGGGAGTATATGTGATTGCTCATGCTAGAGATGTGCGCTATGGCCACTCCTCAACAGGAGTAGGGGTCATTCTTTTTCTCTTCTTTCTTTTTTCTCCCATACTTTTCTTTTTTTTTTTTTTTTTGGAAATTCACTTTGACATTCTAATTAAAATGTAAACAGCAAAACCCAATAGATTGCAGAGTTTTAGGTGTTTATTATAATGAATGTGCAAATTCGCCAGTATGCCATTAGCAGAAGACACTATGAGAAGAGCTTAGTGGTGAAGGCTCAGTGGGAGTGGGCAGGTCTGGTGACAGTGTGTGAATGGGAGCATGGTGCTTCTATAGCACCTGAAGGGGTCTCAAAATAATAATAATAATAATAATAATCATAAAGGAGAAAAAGTAGGTGTTTGGAAGTAGAAGTAGATAGTAGAGCTTAATAGTAGACTGAAATCTGCTAGAAATCACATTGTGGATATTGTTCACAAGTGCTGCTCTAACAAGTGCTATTTAAAAATCATTTTTTGCTTGGAATTTATGTTTTGCTTGAATATTTTGTAATAATAATGAACTGGGGGAATGGGGAGTGACTGCTAATACACAGGGTTACTCCACGGGGGGTAATGAAAAAGTTCTAGAATTAGTGTGATGGTTGCACAATTTGTGTGTAATATACTAAAAACCACTGAATTGTAAACAAATTTGAACAGTAGCTTTAGCTCCTGTTTCACTTGTCATCTTCTCTTAGCCAAATCAGAACACTGTTTCACTTGATTTTTTACAAAATATTTTATTTATTTATTTGAGAGACACAGAGAGAGCGTGCACGAGCATGAGTGGGGGGAGGGGCCAAGGGAGAGGGACAGGCAGACTCCCTGCTGAGTGCAGAGCCTGATGCAGGGCTTGATCCCAGGACCCTGGGATCATGACCTGAGCCAAAGTCAGATGCTTAACTGACTGAGCCACCCAGGTGCCCTGATTTTTTTTTTTTTTTTTTAAGTAGGCTCCATGCCCATCGTGGGGCTTGAACTCATGACCCTGAGATCAAAAGTCACATGCTCTACCGACTGAGCCAGCCAAGTGCCCCATGTCTCACTTGATTTTGAATAGATCTTATTTCATTTTATTATATTTGAATAGCTCATAGATTTACTTGGTTCAAAAGGCAAAATACATGAAACACAATTCCTTGAGAAGTTTTACTCCTATGAATATTTATTCGTATTTTCCACTTTTTCTTCCCAAAAGGTACTGTTCTATATATAGTGTTATATGCCATATTTTTCAATCAAAGTGTAACCTGGGCATCTTCCCACATTGGAACATAGTGAACTTCCTGACGCTGGGATTTACAGTTGCCTAGTATTCATTAGTGGAACCAAGAGGATTTAATTAAGCAGGCCCCTGTTTCATCTGATTTTTTTAAAATATGAAGATACCATTGAACAAATTCAAAATGTCAGTGGATGAAGAACACACATACATAGCTCACACAGACATATGGTTTCAAATATTTTGACCTACAGAATGAACAGAGAAAAGAAACTTCTTATTTATAGGTTCCAAAATAATCATTTATAGAGAATATCCTATAGAAAACTCATTTGAGGGGTGCCTACGTGGCTCAGTGGGTTAAGCCTCTGACCCCTAATTTTGGCTCAGGTCATGATCTCAGGGTCGTGAGATCCAGCCCAGAGTAGGTCTCTGTGCTGGATGTAGAACCTGCTTAAGATTCTCTCTCTCCCTCTGTTCCTCCCGACCACCCCCACCACCCCTACCCCCTCTCATGCACACACACTCTCTCTCTCTCTCTCTCTCTCTCAAAAAAAAAAACAAAAAACCTCATTTGGAATCAAAACACTCATCAGTTACAGAAAAGAAAAAAATCAGTGTGCATAGAGCAGTTATTTTTCAATATTTTAAACGAGGATACATTTCTTTTTAAAGTTTATTAAAAGTTCTTATAATGGGGCTAATTCTGTAATTTCACATTTGATAGTAAAAGAACCAAAAGCCTTTTGTGATAGAAAATTTACTTTTTGAAGTCATTATTCACAATCATCCTGGGTTTATGTTGAAATTTTGAAAACACAGGCAACATGCTTTCATAGATTGCAGCAAAGCAGAAATATTCAACATCAGATTAAAGTTCAAATCATGCAAAAGGAGCTAATTTTTTAATTTCACATTTAATAGGAAAACAACCTTTTTTTTTGAGAGAGAGAGAACATGCATGTATCGGGGGGCGGGGGGCAGGGGCAGAGGTAGAGAGAATCCCAAGGAGGCTCCACGCCCACTGCAGAGCCCAACATGGGGCTCAGTCTCACGACCCTGAGATCATGACCTGAGCCGAAATCAAGAGTCTGATGCTTAACCAACTGAGTCACCCATGCACCCCAAACAAAAACCTTTTATGATAGTAAATTTAAATTTTGAAATCTTATTCAAAGGAATTCTAGATTAATCCTAGATTTTAAATCCAAAACGGTTTTGCAAACATTCAAAAGCTGAGATATAAATGTTAACATTTGCAAGTACACCAAGAGTTAGTAAGTCAGAACATTCTTTTTCTATTCATCTTGATGAAAAGGACTGACTTTGTATTCTTTATACATTTAGAAATTATATCCTGCTGTGCAGGAGATAACAAAATGTGGGGAGCAATCATTAAATTAGATGACATGCCAGAAAGAAGAGTTGGTTCAGATATTTGTTAGGTAGCTATTAATGATTTGACCAAGCTAATTCTGGGTTTTGAGAACTATTATCTGTAATAAAATATATTTCCCAACAAGCTAATGGGTGAAATGATCATAAGTAAATCTTTCACAATTCCATTGTCTCTTGTTTTCCATGCATTATACACTGGGATGTCTTAAGGGCCAACCATGGCATGTATGACTTTTAAAATCTGATAGTCACTGAAAACAGTCCCATTTAAAAACAAGCATGAGTTTTCAGTGCAATCGATTTTGCTGCTTCTAGCGAAATGGCATGGAAAGTTGCTTTTTAAAATTTGTTTGTTTATTTTAGTAATCTCTACACCCAACGTGGGGCTCGAACTCATGACACGGAGATCAAGAGTTGTATGTTCTGGGGTGCCTGATGGTTCAGTCGGTTGAGCGTCTGACTCTTGATTGCAGCCCAGGTCATGATCTCAGGGTGATGGGATTGAGCCCTGCCTCAGGCTCTGTGCTCAGTGGGGAGTCGGCTTGGGATTCTCTCTCTCTCCCTCTGCTGCTCCTTCCACTCTGGGTCTCTCTCTTTCTCTCTAAAGTAAATAAGTAAATCTTAAAAAAAAAAAAAAAAAAGAGTTACATGTTCTTCCCACCAAGTCAGCCAGGCACCCTGAGAAGTTGCTTTCTGAAAGTTGTTTTTCAATGTGGCCTTTGCATGAAAATTTATTTTCTCTTCCTGGTCTACAGGGTAATAGCAGTTGGAAGATAATTGTTCCCTTATTGCTCTCAACATTCCCCATATCACAAGAAACTTCCTCAGATCCTTATAACTGTACATTTTAAGTGTTAATTAGCTAATTCAATTTATTCAATTAATATCTTTTTAAAAAAGTCTCCTGTATGAAAAGCCCTATGCTACTTGCTATTTGAGAAGTAAAGTGAAAAAATGTAGTTGCCTAGTATACATGTAGTGTAACAAAATAGAAACACATGAAAATGTAAGTAGCAATACATGAAGCAGATACTATGAAGTATAGCAGAATGAGAGAAGCAGAAAGCAGGCAGAACATACATGATTGTCTGGTACCCGGTTTGAATAGACATCATATGGATGCAGAGAAGCGCATGGTGTGTATGGGCAGGAGCAGTTTGAGTGGCTTCACAAAGAAGGAAAGACATCGGCAGGCCATGGATAGAGTTTGGGTGAGCAGAGTGTAGGGAAGGTCAGTAGGTGTGGGGGCACTCAGTAAGAAACCTGGGCCAGGCAGAAGTCTTCCTGTCTGGAAGCCAATGACAGGGCCAGTGTGGCTGGGATCAAAAGTGAAAGGAGGGAAAGAGCAAGCCTGGGAAGGTGAGGTCAAAGTCAGGACAGGTCTTGAATGTGAAAATAGAGATGAGTCTGGAGTTTATCTTCTCTTTAGTGGACATGTGAATTCCTGCAAGTATTTATGGAGTGCCAGGCACCATCCCGGGAGCTGATCATGCAGTGATGACTAAGATGCTCAGAGTTTCTGCTGCCCTGGAGTCTTCACTGTAGAAGAGGAAGACAGAAGGGAAGCCAGAAAACAAATTAACAAGATCGTTTAGGATAATGACAGTCGTGGTGAAAATAAAACAAGAAGGTGAGAAAGATGATAACTGAGGACTGGGGACACGTTTGGATCATATTTTTTTTTTTTTAAAGATATCATTTATTTGTCAGAGAGAGAGAGCACAAGCAGGGGCAGCGGCAGGCAGAGGGAGAGGGAGAACTCCCCACTGAGCAGGGAGCCTGATGCGGGACTTGATCCCAGGACCTGGGAATTATGACCTGAGCCAAAGGCAGATGCTTAACCAACTGAGCCACCCAGGCGTCCCCATATTTTTTTTTTAAGATTTGTCAGAGACACCCCCATTTTTTTTTTTAAGCAAGGAAATAACACTATCAAAATCACATCTTAGGACGTTCCATTTACCTTGGCTTAGTAAATGCTCATACCCTAATGGGAAAGAGGAGTCTCCTGGCGTTCTCTCCTCTTCTGAGCTTTATAACACATTTACTGCATTTACTGAGTGGAACATTTTTGGGGACATTTAATCAGTTTTACTCTCTAAATAGGAGGATCTCTAATGATAGAGATTTTGATCCAAGTAGAAAAGTAATGAATTCAAGGCAAGTTATCACTTTCCCCGTATGGGTCAATAGGAAGTTTCTTTTTTGGCTTTTATTAATGATGATGTTGCGGAAGGAGCCATGACTTTTTGGGAAAAGAGCCTCCCTGATCCATACAGTGTCAGCGACTGTCCATGTTCCCTCATGGTCATTTCTACTGAACATAATCATTCTTAAAGAAAAATAAATATGCCCTAAAGCTTGTTGGTTTCAGTCTGTGTTTTCATAGGTTATGTGAATCAACACCATTTTAGGCAGTTCAGATTTGCCCAAATGAGGCCCCCTGACCAGATGTGCTATGCTAAGCCAACAACATAGTCAGCAGAACTGCCTATGAATATGAGCAAAAATGAGTGTTTCAGATAAGAAATGATCTCCTGGACCTCATGCCAGAAAACAACTGTGTGTGAGTTTAGAATTCTGGCTGACGATTTCTGAAGCAAGTCGGTTTCATAACATTGGTTACTTCTTTATCCTTAACATTTTAGTTTTTCTTCTGAATTAAGTGTGTGCCTGTCATTTGCCATTCACAATGTTAACTCCGTTCTCCCCTGTATTTCCTCATCTTGTTCTCTTTTCCTCCAGGAGCCTTTGATCTCTCTAATCTCTCAAATTCTGCCCAGAGATGCAGACCCTCACAGTTCATTCTATTGGTCCCTCACCATTAAAGCACATCTTCCCTCCCTTCAAAAGTTTTATTCATTTTCCACCTCCTTTCAACCTATAGCCAGAAATTCAGTATAGTATAGCAGAAAGGGGTGGGGTCTTTGAAGTCAGGAAGACCTATTCAAAAAGCAACTCTGGATGGTTCTAGAGATCATTGCACTTTTTAAAGCCGTATTTCCTCATCTATAACATGTGGATTGATGACTACCATATCTGAGGTTGAAGTAATGTAGTGAATATAAACTGCAGTGTGTGTATAAATAAACAAATAAAATGCTTGGCACATAAAAGGTGATATGCAGACAAGTTTTGAAACTAAGCCCCCTGCTCCTCCTTTTTCCCCTGTAATTCCTTGTTTGGAAAAAATTATTATATTTTATATATGTACATAGAGTATATTTTTCTCTCTGTTTCCCTAACATCTTAGAACCATGATTTTCAAACTTTAATGTGCATACAAATCACTCGAAGCTCTTCTTAATATTTAATTAATATTCTTAATATTTTAATATACAGATTCTGATTCAGAGTTTGAGGTGAGGCTGAGATTCTGCATTTCTTTTTTTTTTTTTTTAAGATTTTATTTATTTATTTGACAGGGAGAGACACAGCGAGAGAGGGAACACAAGCAGGGGGAGTGGGAAAGGGAGAAGCAGGCTTCCCGCGGAGCAGGGAGCCCGATGTGGGGCTCGATCCCAGGACCCTGGGATCATGACCTGAGCTGAAGGCAGACACTTAACAACTGAGCCACCCAGGCGCCCCTGCATTTCTTTTTTTTTTTTTTTTTTTTAAGATTTTATTTATTAGAGAGCACACTCACATGAGCACAGGTCGGGGGGAGGGGCAGACAGAGAGGGAGAAGCAGACTCCCCGCTGAACAGGGACCACCCCCCTCCAGGGCGGGGCTTGATCCCAGAACCCCAGGGTCAGGACTGGAGCTGAAGGCAGATGCTTTACGGACTGAACCACCCAGGTGCCCTGAGATTCTGCATTTCTAACAAGCTCTCAGGTGATACTTAGGTTGCTGGTTCATGGACCACCCTTTGAGTGGCAAATTCTTAGAAGGGAGGTTCACAAGTGTGGTGTTTGGAATGCATTTAGTTGCGTATAACACAACAGCTAAGAGTGTCTCATCAGGATTTGTTCTCACACCTCAAGAAATCTAGAGATGGCAGATGGCCATTGGTATTGGTTTTGTGGCTCCATGATATCAAGCCCAGAATGGCTTGGATTCTCTTGCTTTGTCCCCATACTTGTTGGTAAATGGCCACAGAGTGGATGCTGCAGTTTCACACTTCATATTTATCTTCAAGGCTGTAAGAAGGGAGAGAAGGTCTGTGCCAGCTGTTTTCTGTAATCATGAGTGCAGAAGCTTTTTCAGAACCCTCTGAAAGCTTTGGCTTATGTTACACATATCATCTTGGTGTCACATGGCCAGCGCTTGCTCCAAGACAGACTGGGAGAATGAGTCTTCTGGGAAGAATGGAGAGATTGGTTATTGAGTAGGCAGCTAGCAGAGTCTGCTCTCTCTAGGTTCATCCTACCTTTGTTGAATAATTTCTATATAGCTATCCTCTGATACCTAACCTCTTAATATATACTTAAAAAATACTTAGTAACTGCTGTAGACTGGCTGTGTACCCTCCAAGTTAAGTTGAAAGTTCACCCCCAAAGTGATGGTATTTGGAGGTGTGGGGCCTTGGGGAGGTGCTTAGGTCATGAGGACAGAGCTCTGATGAATGAGATTAGTGTTCCTATAAAAGAGACTCCAGAGAGCTTGCCTGTCCCTTCCACAATGTGAGGATACAACAAGAAGACAGCCATTTATGAACCAGGAAGCAGGCTCTCACCAGACACTGAACCTGCTGGCACCTTAATCTTGGACTTCCAGCCCCCAGACCTGTGAGAAATAAATGTCTGTTGTTTGTAAGCCACCTAGTATATGGCATTCTGCTATAGTAACCTAAAAGAACTGAGACAGTAACTCTGAAAATTTATGTAGCTGCTCCAATGGGTCAGTTGCTTTTTAGAGCTTTTATATCACACAAGACTAATATGATCTTCAGTATTACATAAAACATAACTGTGGGTAAATAAAAGCTTTATTATATAACCCAGTTATTTAAGAAAATGTTCAGATTCTTACTGAACACAGATCCCGTAATTCCACTTAAGTAATTTGGACTCTTAAATACTTTAATTTACATTTAATTAAGTTTTAGCAAAGGAATTAACTGTTGGGAATAAGAGGTCAAAGGGAACATGGGAATGTTAATCCCCTGGCTATAAATAGAAGACTAGTGATACACAGTAAACACAGATCAAAATTAAATTCAAAAGGCATGTCTGAAATAGACTTTTGCAAATGGGGCTTCTAAGAAATTATTTTAGTAAAAATAACTCTACCTCCTATTTTAAGAAATCATGCATGTTACAGTAATTAACTAGTGGCAAATAAATTAGTCAATGTCTAATGAAATTGCATGAAAGATAATTCTTGACATGATAAAGACAAGTAAATTTACTTTGTAAAAAGGTGAACAAACTCTTTGGAAACAGGAAAGAAACAAACTTCATATCAGTATTAAATTTTGATTAATATTAAGTATTAATAAAATCAGATTTCAATTATTCAAGTCTATATTGACATTTTTACCAACTTTAATGAATCAGTCAGTATGCATGGGATCTTTCCTTTTCCTTCAAATTTTTATTTAAATTCTAGTTAGCA
Source organism: Callorhinus ursinus (assembly GCF_003265705.2). NCBI lineage: Eukaryota > Metazoa > Chordata > Mammalia > Carnivora > Otariidae > Callorhinus > Callorhinus ursinus. Next base: position 35,723,445 of record NW_027397078.1, read on the forward strand.
TACAGTACAATATTGCTTTCAGGAGTAAAGCATGGGATCTTTAGCCTATTAGAAGCTGTAAACTAATATTTTAAGTCAACATAATTACCCCCATGTCCTATGATGGCATGAAACAAACAAACAAAAAAATCCATTTCTGCAAAGACATGGCTTTGGTTTTAAAACCTGCATCTGCCACCTTCAGCTGTCCGACCTCAGATTATTTCCACACCCTACTGCCAGGGGTGACCACATAGGATTGTTCTGAGGGTTAAAAGAAAGGATGTAGGTAAGGTGTCAAGCATGCAGTAGGCCCTCAAAAACATTCTTTCCTCCATACCTTTCTGAGGATATGCACTCGGCTTTCTGTTGTTGCTTGGTTTTCTGATACTAGAAAGGTGCTTTGAGGGAATGCATAGTAGGGAAAACCATGAGATCCTAACAGGTTGATTCCATTGTTTTAAAGTATTTTAAGTCCTTCAGGACATCTGAGATAAAGAATAAAATAATACCTAAAAGCAAATGTAAATTAAATTAGAAGGAAAATTTTAAATTAAATTAAAAAAATTAAAAATAAAATTCTCTACTCTTTTATCATGGAAATCTCAATCTTTAGCAAACTTTGACATAGATAATTAAGAGCTGATGAATTCCAGAGACTAGATTAGGCTCTTTTTAAAATTCATATCAATTAGCATCTGAGTTTAAGGAGTCCTACCGCAGAGAGAACTTGGGCAGCAAAGATCATTTCTAAAGAAAATGGGTATCCCCTGGCCAGACTTATCAAAAAGAAAAGAGAAAGGACCCAAATAAATAAAATCATGAATGGAAGGGGAAAGATCACAGCCAACACCGAAGAAATACAAACCAAAGAACATATTATGAGGAACTATATGCCAACAAATTAGGCAATGTGGAAGAAGTGGATGCATTCCTAGAGATGTATAAACTACCAAAACTGAACCAGGAAGAAATAGAAAACTTGAACAGACCCATAACCAGCAAGGAAATTGAAGCAGTAATCAAAAATCTCGCAACAAACAAGAGCCCAGGGCCAGATGGCTTCCCAGGGGAATTCTACCAAACATTTAAAGAAGAATTAATACCTATTCTTCTGAAGCTGTTTCAAAAAATCAAAATGGAAGGAAAACTTCCAAACTCTTTTTATGAGGTCAGCATTACCTTGATCCCAAAACCAGACAAAGACCCCACCAAAAAGAATTACCAATATCCCTGATGAACATGGATGCAAAAATTCTCATCAAAATACTAGCCAATAGGACCCAACAGTTCATTAAAAGGATTATTCACCACAACCAAGTGGGATTTATTCCTGGGCTGCAAGGTTGGTTTAACATCTGCAAATCAATCAGTGTGATACATGTCATAAATAAAAGAAAGGACAAGAACGATATGATCCTCTCAATAGATGCAGAAAAAGCATTTGACAAAGTACAGCATTGTTTCTTGATTAAAACTCTTCACAGTGTAGGGATAAAGGGTACATACCTCAATATCATAAAAGCCATCTATGAAAAACCCATAGCGAACATCATTCTCAATGGGGAAAAGCTGAGCTTTCCCCCTAAGGTCAGGAACACGGCAGGGATGTCCACTCTTACCACCGCTGTTCAACATAGTCCTAGAAGTGCTAGCCTCAGCAATCAGACAACAAAAAGAAATAAAAGGCATCCAAATCAGCAAAGAAGAAGTCAAACTCTCACTCTTTGCAGATGACATGATACTCTATGTGGAAAACCCAAAGACTCCACCCCAAAATTGCTAGAACTCATAGAGGAATTCAGTGAAGTGGCAGGATATAAAATCAATGCGCAGAAATTAGTTGCATTTCTATACACCAGCAGTGAAACAGAAGAAAGAGAAATTAAGGAGTTGATCCCATTTACAATTGCACCCAAAACCATAAAGTACCTAGGAATAAATCTAACTAAAGAGGCAAAGGATCTGTACTCAGAAAACTATAGAATACTCATGAAAGAAATTGAGGAAGACACAAAGAAATGGAAAAACGTTCCATGCTCATGGATTGGAAGAACAAATATTGTTAAAATGTCTATGCTACCTAGAGCAATCTACACATTCATTGCAATCCCTATCAAAATAACACCAACTTTTTTCACAGAACTGGAACAAATAATTTTAAAATTTGTATGGAGCCATAAAAGACCCCGAATAGCCAAAGGAATGTTGAAGAAGAAAACCAAAGGCAGTGGCATCACAATTCCGGACTTCAAGCTCTATTACAAAGCTGTAATCATCAAGACAGTATGGTACTGGCACAAAAACAGGCACATAGATCAATGGAACAGAATCGAGAGCCCAGAAATGGACCCTCAACTCTATGGTCAACTAATCTTCGGCAAAGCAGGAAAGACTATCCAATGGAAAAGAGACAGTCTCTTCAAGAAATGATGTTGGGAAAATTGGACAGCCACATGCACAAGAATGAAACCGGACCATTTCCTTACACCACACACAAAAACAGACTCAAAATGGATGAAAGGCCTAAATGTGAGACAAGAATCCATCAAAATCCTAAAGGAGAACACAGGCAGTGACCTCTGTGACCCCGGCCCCAGCAACTTCTTGCTAGACACGTCTCCAAAGGCAAAGGAAACAAAGGCAAAAATGAACTATTGGGACTTCATCAAGATAAAAAGCCTTTGCATAGCAAAGGAAACAGTCAACAAAATCAAAAGACAACCGACAGAATGGGAGAAGATATTTGCAAATGACATATCAGATAAAGGGCTAGTATCCAAAATCTATAAAGAACTTACCAAACTCTACACCCAAAGAACAAATAATCCAATCAAGAAACGAGCAGAAGACATGAACAGACATTTCTGCAAAGAAGACATCCAAATGGCCAACAGACACATGAAAAAGTGCTCCACATCGCTCGGCATCAGGGAAATCCAAATCAAAACCTCAGTGAGATATCCCCTCACACCAGTCAGAATGGCTAAAATTAACAAGTCAGGAAATGACAGATGTTGGCAAGGATGCAGAAAAAGGGGAACCCTCCTACACTGTTGTTGGGAATACAAGCTGGTGCAGCCACTGTGGAAAACAGTATGGAGGTTCCTCAAAAAGTTGAAAATGGAGCTACCCTAGGACCCAGCAATTGCACTACTGGGTATTTACCCCAGAGATACAAATGTAGTGATCCGTGGGGGCACCTGCACCCCAATGTTTATAGCAGCAATGTCCACAATAGCCAAACTATGGAAAATGCCAAGATGTCCATCGACAGATGAATGGATAAAGAAGATGTGTGTGTACACACGTGCGTGCGCGCACGTGCACGCACACACACACACACACACACTGGAATATTATGCAGCCATCAGAAAATGAAATCTTGCCATTTGCAACAACATGGACGGAACTAGAGAGTATTATGCTAAGTGAAGTAAGTCAGTCAGAGAAAGACAGTTATCATATGATTTCACTGATATGCAGAATTTAAGAAACAAAACAGAGGATCATAGGGGAGGAGAGGAACAAATGAAACAAGAAGAAACCAGAGAGGGAGAAAACCATGAGACTCTTAATCTTAGGAAACAAACTGAGGGTTGCTGGTGGTAACTGGGTGATGGACATTGGGGAAGGTATGTGTTGTAATGAGCACTGGGTATTGTATAAGACTGATGAATCATAGACCTGTACCCCTGAAATAAATAATACATTATATGTTATTTTTTTACTTCAAATTTTACATCAAATTTTACAGAATTTTACATCAAATTTTACAGAATTTTATATCAAATTTTACTTTATTATGTTACATTAGTCACCATACAATACATCACTAGTGTTTGATGTAGTGATCCACGATTCATTATTTTCGTATAACACCCAGTGCTCCATGCAGTACGTGCCCTCCTTAATACCCGTCACTGGGCTAACCCATCCCCCTACCCCCCCCAAAACCCTCAGTTTGTTTCCCAGAGTCCGTAGTCTCTCCTGGTTCATATCTCCCTCTGATTTCCCCCCCTCCTTCATTTTTCCCTTCCTTCTAATGTCCTCCATGCTGTTCCTTATGTTCCACAAATAAGTGAAACCATATGATAATTGACTTTCTCTGCTTGACTTATTTCACTTAGCATAACCTCCTCCAGTCCCATCCATGTTGATGTAAAAGTTGGGTATTCATCCTTTCTGATGGCTGAGTAATATTCCATTGTATATATGGACCACATCTTTTTTTTTTTTTAAGATTTTATTTATTTATTTGACAGAGAGACAGCGAGAGAGGGAACATAAGCAGGGGGAGTGGGAGAGGGAGAAGCAGGCCCCCCGCAGAGCAGGGAGCCTGACGCGGGGCTCGATCCCAAGACCCTGGGACCATGACCCGAGCCAAAAGCAGACACCCAATGACTGAGCTACCCAGGCTCACCTGGACCACATCTTCTTTATCCATTCATCTGTTGAAGGGTATCTTGGCTCTTTCCACAGTTTGGCTATTGCAGACATTGCTGCTATGAACATTGGGGTGCATATGGCCCTTCTTTTCACTACATCTGTGTCTTTGGGGTAAATACCCAGGAGTGCAATTGCTGGGTCATAGGGTAGCTCTACTTTTTATTTTTTGAGGCACCTCCACACTCTTTTCCAAAGTGGCTATACCAACTTGCATTCCCACCAACAGTGTAAGAGGGTTCGCCTTTCTCCACCGCCTCTCCAACATTTGTTGTTTCTTGCCTTGTCAATTTTTGCTATTCTAAATGGTGTAAGGTGGTATCTCAATGTGGTTCAAACTCTCTCTTTTCACAGATGACATGATACTTTATGTGGAAAACCCAAAAGACTCCACCCCCAAATTACTAGAACTCATACAGCAATTCAGTAATGTGGCAGGATACAAAATCAATGCACAGAAATCAGTTGCTTCTTAAACACTAACAATGCAACTGTGGAAGGAGAAATTAGAGAAATGATTCCACTTACAATAGCAACAAAAACTATAAGATACCTCAGAATAAACCTAACCAAAGAGGTAAAGGATCTATACTCTAGGAACTACAAAACACTCATGAAAGAAATTGAAGAAGACACAAAAAGATGGAAAAACATTCCATGCTCATGGATCAGAAGAATAAACATTGTTAAAATGTCTGTGCTACCCAGAGCAATCTATACCTTCACTGCCATCCCGTTCAAAATTCCAATGACGTTTTTCAAAGTGCTGGAACAAACAATCCTAAAATTTGTATGGAATCAGAAAGGACCCCGAATCGCCAAGGAAATGTTGAAAAAGAAAAAGCTGGGGGCATCACGTTGCCCGATTTTAAGCTGTATTACAAAGCAGTGATCACCAAAACAGCATGGTACTGGCACAAAAACGGACATATAGACCCATGGTACAGAATAGAGAGCCCAGATATGGACCCTCAACTCTGTGGTCAAATAATCTTCGACAAAGCAGGAAAAAATATGCAATGGAAAAAAGACAGTCTTGTCAATAAATGGTGCTGGGAAAATTGGGCAGCCACATGCAGAAGAATGAAACTCGACCATTCTCTAACAGCATACACAAAGATAAACTCAAAATGGATGAAAGACCTCAATGTGAGACAGGAATCCATCAAAATCCTAGAGGAGAACATAGGCAGTAACCTCTTTGACATCGGCCACAGCAACTTCTTTTAAGATACGTCTCCAAAGGCTAGTCAAAAGCAAAAATGAACTTTTGGGACTTCATCAAGATAAAAAGCTTCTGCACAGCAAAGGCAACAGTCAACAAAACAAAGAGGCAACCCACAGAATGGGAGAAGGTATTTGCAAATGACACTACAGATAAAGGGCTGGTATCCAAGATCTATAAAGGACTTCTCAAACTCAACACCCAAAAAGCAAATCATCAAGTCAAAAAATGGGCAGAAGACATGAACAGACACTTCTCTGAAGAAGACATACAAATGGCTAACAGACACATGAAAAAATGTTCATCGTCATTAGCCATCAGGGAAATTCAAAACATTATATGTTATTTTAAAAAAATTAAAAAAAAATAAAGAAAGTAGGTATACCAGTACTGCAGAAGTGAGAAGCAACTTCCTACTTGATGTTTCGGAACAAAATGGGCACAGTGACATTGACTATTTTACAGCAAATCATGCAGGCTGGTTTGTTCCGTGATACAGTGATCGTCATTGCCAATTGTTTCAAAGGTCATAAAAATGATTGATTATATTCTTTTTTATTGAGGTATAGTTGACATATATTTCAGGTGTACAGCATAATTTGATATTTGTATACACTGTGATCAGGATTAAAGCAGGCAGGGGAGGAGGTAGGGACAATTGATTCATCATATCTTATGAGCATATGATTAAGGCTTTGGAGCTTTTCGGGGATTTAAAAAATATTCAAGATTTGAAATTGAATTTATGGGCTCAGAAATACAAAGTGAAAACTGTAAAATAGAAGTGAATAAATGTTTAATTAAATGTCCACAAAGCCTAACGTTATGTCAGTTTCAATAATTGATATATCTAGTATCCATAAACATTTCATTACATTTGAAAACCATCAATAAGTTATATTTTTTTATTTTGTGAGAGTTGATGTGTATGCATGATGACTGCTGAGAAATTATAACCAACTCTTAAATCAAAAGTTACGTGTAGCTAAAAATCATAAAACATAATTATAAAATCCTTAACTGCTTTTTTTATAGCAATGAATTATGCTTCTGATGGGATATGGGTTTGTTTCAATGTTTCATATAATGTAGAACGGAGACTACAAAAGTGAGAAAGCATGTTTAGGCCAGCCCTGGTGGTAAAGACTTGGTTGTATATAAAAAAAATTATGGGGCGCCTGGGTGGCTCAGATGGTTAAGTGTCTGCCTTCCGCTCAGGTCATGATCCCAGGGTCCTGGGATCGAGTCCCGCATCAGGCTCCCTGCTCCTTGGGAGCCTGCTTCTCCCTCTGCTTCTCTCTCTCTCTCTCCCCCTCTGTCTCTCATGAATAAATAAATAAAATCTTTAAAAAAAAAGTATGAGTTGCTGAGCACCTGTCTTATAGAAATTCCATAACTGAGGAATATGATTAGTATTTGATATGCAATTATGGCAGTTACTGGTGGAAGAAATCTGTTTTATGCTTTCATGAAAAATGTATCTTTAGAATTCTCATCACCCTTGTCTTCTGTCCAAAGTCCTTAATGATTCCACATTTTAAGACTTTTTAAATATAAAATTCTATGCTTGGTTTTCATGGAGTATTTTCATGGAGTAATTTACTCCTAATTGACCCAATTCTCTACGACTGTTAAACTAACACTTTGTCCTGCTGGCATTGCCCTTTCCTATTGCCCTTCTCAGTAATCCTTTACTGGAATGAAGCCCCTTCTCCTTCATTCTCATTCATTTATGAGTTCATTTAGCATTTATTGAGCTTACTGTGTGCCATGCATGTGCTAGGTTTGGGGAATGCGAAGATGAACGAAACATGGTCCCTGCCTCAGAGAACTAATAATCCATCACCTTGCCATTCAAAGGGTGGTCTTTGGAACAGCAGGGTCAACATCACCATCACTTTATAGAAATGCAAATCTCGGGTCCCATCCCAGACATAGTGAACCAGAATCTGCCCTTTAACAAGACTCCCAGGTGATTCATATTCTGAGAAACACTTCAGAGTAAACAATGATAGAGAAATGGCTAACTATTAAAAGAATGGTACATTTTGCAATAGATAAATGTGCTATGCAAGTGCTACTCATTGGGCTCAGCTTCTACCTCTCCTGTGAAGCCATTCCTGCCCGCTCTAGCTCACATTCATTTCTGAATGTCTGTAGTTACGGCCTTCTACCACCCAGCTCAGCCCTTAATCATAGACCTTTCTCTTGTCTGCTGTTTTTAGCATGGACTGCTCTTTTTCCCAAGTGGAGTTTCCATTTGCCAAGAGCAGGCGTAGGGATTTACATTTCTGTACCACATGAAAGCAGCCAACATTTGCTGAGCTATGTAATTAGCAAATACTTCTGCTTCATCAGTTTAGTAAACTAAGATAAAGTAGGCTTCATCTGAGAAATATAGAGAATATACCAGCTGATAGCATTCATGGTAGCTGAAATATCCTCAAAAGAGAGATTTAGATTGGGCCTACTTATCCATCTGAATGAAAGTGAAGTCAGATATTTCTCCAAATATCTGAATTGCTGTTATGCAAACACAAGCAGCTATCCAAGCAAATATACCCCAGGCCCTGCTGGAGAACTGTTCATTGTGGGAAAACTCAAGGAAACAGAAGCAGTAACCAGCATGCAGGTCTTTAGGGCAGTGTACAGCAATCTGGCAGAACCAGATATGCTCTAGGAGAGGGGAAAAATAAGACAGAGAGGAAACTTAATCCAATGGACAGCAGGATTAGAGAAAAGAAAGTTGGGACAAAGGAAAAGCATACACTAAGATGGAAATGAATCCAAATGGTTTATAGTCACAGTAATTTTAACTCTTGAGTTAAAAAGCAATGACCAGCAGATTGATTTAAAAAAGAACTTTTTTCCCTAAGTTATATATATATATAATTTTTTTTTTTTTTTTTTTTTTAGATTTTAAGTACTCTCTACATCCTATGTGGGACTCGAACTTACAACCCCAAGATCAAGAGTTGCATGCTCTACCGACCAAGCCAGCCAGGTGTCCTACTAAGTTATATTATTTACAAGAAATATATCTAAAACAAAAACAGTATAGAAATGTTGAAAATAAGATGATTGGAAAGGTTATATCAGAAAAAAATATATTTTTTGGTGGGCAGCAAAGCAAGGTTTATTGAGCGATAGCAAAGTGTTAATACAGAGCTCCCGAAGAGGGAGGGGACCTGAGAGGGTTGCCTGTATCAGACAAATAGTAAGCAAGAGAAAGTTGGTATATCCGTGGTAATATCAGACAAAATAGGCTTTAAGGAGAAATATATCACTAAGAGGGCCATTAAATAATAAAAGGTTTAGTGCATGAGAATTTTTTTCTTTTTTCTAAGTTTTTATTTAAATTCCAGTTAGTTAACATACAGTGTAATATTTGTTTCATGTGTACAATCTAGTGATTCATAATGGATGAGAAATTTTGACAATTTTGAACTTAGATTGTCTAATAACATAACTTAAAAATCTGTAAAACAGATATTGATGGGATTATAAGGAGATATAGCAAACTTACAATCATGGGGATCATTTTCACCTTTCCTTCTCAGTAATTCATAGAGGAAGGAAAGCATTATGATATGGAAGATAACATAAATAAGCTTGGCCATATGCATATGTGTCTGTAGGTAGAGACACACATGCACACTATACAGAAGTAGACAATACATACTCTTTTCAAGCATGTGTGGAACTTCACAACAGCTGACTATATACTGGAACATAAAATAATCTAAACAAATGTTGAAAAACCATTATCATCTCATCTTTTCTATCACAACTGCTTGATTTCTTTTTTTTATTTTAATTTTTTATTGTTATGTTAATCACCATATATCACATCATTAGTTTTTGGTGTAGTGTTCCATGATTCATTGTTTGTTCATAACACCCAGTGCTCCATGCAAAACGTGCCCTCCTCAATACCCATCACCAGGCTAACCCATCCCCCTACCCCCCTCCCCTCTAGAACCCTCAGTACAACTGCTTGATTTCTTGTTAGAAATCAAGAACAAGCAAAATAGTAGAAAACAAAACCCACACACTTTGGGAAATGAAGAAACATTAAGATGTATGTGCAGTTCAAAGGAGAAATCACATTGGAAATTTGAAAATACTTATAATTTAAAGACATGAAAAATAATACAAAATTTGAGGGATGCAGCTAAAGTGGTATTCAACAGGGAGTTTATAGACTCAGAGGCTTATATTGAAAAGAAGGCTAAAAATAAATGAAACCCCTAAATTAATAAGTTAGAAAAGAAACACAGAAGAAGTTCAAAGAATGTAGACGGATGAGAATAATAAAGATAAGTTAAAAGAAAGAGTAGATTAAAACAAAAGCCAAGTTATTTTTTTAAAAAACTAGTAGTAGTGACAACTGACAAAACTCATAAAATAGAGAAGGCACGCACACGCATGCGCACAAACCAGCCCCACTATTAGGAACATAAAAAGGGCTAACTACAGATGCCACAGAGATGTAAAAGCTAATGAGAACCACTGGATTAGAATGTGGGCAGCTCTTTCATAGGAGAGGTTGGAAGAAAGGGTACATGGCTTACATTTTGTGCTAAGACAATAGGAAGAAGTCTTGTGACTTTCTCAGTAAAACAGGAAGCAAGGACTTCAGATGAGAATGAGAGGGCGGATAAGGAGTTACACCTCCTTAACTATCCTGAAAATCACTGTAACCTATCTTTTTTTATGCATCCTTACCAGAATTTTCTCCTGTAAGAGAAGTAAAAGTATTCCGTTTGACAAAGACTTGAGAAACATTAAACTTAGCAGTGATGATGCCTTTGCCCAGAGTACTTGGGCAGCCTGTTTTATGAAATTGTGCTTAGTACAGTAGCAGTGAGTGCTTTGAGATTATATTTAATTTTTCAACTCAGATAAAAGCCACTTGGATCAACCCTGATAAGAAAGATGAGTCAAGATGAAAAACATACATTTTGAATCAAAAGAATACATAACTTTAAAGAAACAAGTGTTATTTGATTCTAAACTGACATTGGAGACCTTTTGTATAAAGGATTTTCACATATTTTAAGCAATAACAGCCCATAATACGCACCACCTCCATAGGTGGTTATGCTGGAGAACTCACTCACCTGGCAGGGTTTTAAGAGAATTAGATTGTCTTACTCATGATAATTGTTCTTTTAATGTTTGTTGGATTGAGGAAGCCAATTAATAAACCTACTTAATATGTCAGAGGTGCTTAATTAAGGATAGTTATTTTATCAATGTTTAATGTATCTTTTATGTTAAAACATTTTTCCTACTCTGAAGAGTTATTTCTCAATGATCCATTAAACAGATAGCAGTAGACCGGGGTATACACCGTTATCTTTAGTTTATTATTTAAGATTTGGTATCTGATATTTATAGAAATTGCATACACCTATAATAATCATAAAAGATTCTCCATGTCTAATAGATGATTAATTCCTCTGTCATTTATTATGAGCTTTTTCTGTGCTTGTCTTCCCAGATTAGGGTGACATCTTGCTGATGAGTTGAATTGAATAAGCTGGGACCTGGGGATTTAGTTTTCCTTACAACTGATGGTAAGCAAGTAATTAACATCAGTGGTACTAGAGCCATCAGATTTATCTAGTTCAGTTTATGTCACTCCTGTTTCTTTCCAGTACAAAGATCCCTTTTGCTGTTGGACCATGCCTGTGTAAATAGAATAGAAAGTGGCAGATTTATTAAGTTTATGACATCATGAGGTTTATGCACAGAAAAAAATGAACAGAATATCACATAACTGTACATTCAGTCTGGAAACCGATCTGTCTAAGCACTGTGTGCATGTTGGTAGGATAAACACTTCTATCTCTTTTTCCTCTTTGTGCAGCCAATAGCTCACAGAGCAGTGTTTTTCCATTTGGATTCCATCATTTATTTTGTTTATCACTTCCTGGCCATTTCCCACGGGATAGGCCAAACTGATGACTCAGGTTTCAAAAAGCTGCTCAATAGGGCAAAGATAAAGTTACTTCTCTTCTCTTGCCCCCTCCTCTTTGCTTGGTTTATCATCATGTGAACAGTGTTGAACTCAGCACAGCACACACACACACTCAATGACAAAATATGAACAAGCTCTTTTTAATTTTTTTTTAAGATTTTATTTATTTGTCAGAGAGCACAAGCAGGGGGGAGCTGCAGGCAGAGCAGGCAGAGGGAGAAGCAGGCTCCCCGCTGAACAAGCAGCCCGATGGCGGGACTCGTTCCCAGGCCCCTGGTGGGATCATGACCTGAGCCGAAGGCAGACACTTAACTGACTGAGCCACCCAGGCATCCCATGAACAAGCTCTTTGCAACTTGTCCTTTATCTGCTGCTACAGAGGGCACCACTCTTTCATTTTAGCCCAAAGTCAGGAATTTTTTTTAAAACATTTTATTTATTTATTTGAGAGAGAACAAGAGAGGGAGAGAGAGCACAGAGGGAGAGGGAGAAGCAGACTCCCTCCTGAGCAGGGAGCCCAATGCGGGGCTCGATCCCAGGATCCTGGGACCATGACCTGAGCTGAAGGCAGACGCCCAACTGAGACTGAGCCACCTAGGCGCCCTTTACAGTCTGTTTTAAAGTCTATTTTGTCTGCTATAAGTATTGCTACCCTGGCTTTCTTTTCACTTCTATTTGCATGATAAGTGCTTTTCCATCCCTTCACTTTTTTTTTTTTTAAGATTGATTTTATTTATTTGACAGACAGTGAGAGCAGGAACACAAGCAGGGGGGAGTGGGAGAGGGAGAAGCAGACTTCCTGCCAAGCAGGGAGCCCGATGTGGGGCTCGATCCCAGGACCCCGGGATCGTGACCTGAGCCGAAGGCAGATGCCTAACAACTGAGCCACCCAGGCACCCCTCTTTTTTTTTTTTTTAAAGATTTTATTTATTTATTTGATTGAGATAGAGAGCACATGAGCAGAGGGGAAGGACAGAGGGAGAGGGAGAAGCAGACTCTCTGCTGAGCAGGGAGCCCGATGTGGAGCTTGATCCCAGGACCCTGAGACCATGACCCAAGCTAAAGGCAGGTGCTTAACCAACTGAGCCACCCAGGCGCCCTCCATCCCTTTACTTTCAATCTGCATGTGTCTTTAGGTCTGAAATGAGTCTCTTGTAGGCAGCATATGGATGGATCTTGCATTTTTATCCATTACATCACCCTGTGTCTTTTGATTGGAGCATTTAGTCCGTTTATATTCAATTTAATCGTTGATAGGTATATACTTATTGCCATTTTGTTACTTGTTTTGTTGTTTTTGTAGTTCTTCTCTGTTCCTTTCTTCTCTTGCTCTCTTCTCTCACGGCCTGTTGGTTTTCTTTAGTGATGTACTTGGATTCCTTTTTCTTTATTTTTTGCATATTTGTTACTGGTTTTTGATTTGTCATTACCATTAGGTTTGTATATAACATCTTCTGCATATAGCAGTCTCTATTAAGTTGATGGTCACTTAAGTTTGAACCCATTCTTTACTCCTCTCCCCTCCCATGTTTTAGGTATATTGTGTCATACTTTACATCCTTTTATTTTGTGAGTCCTTTGATTGGTTTTTATAGATATACTTATTTTTCCTGCTTTTGTTCTTCTTACTTTTCTTACTCCTACTTGTGGTCTTTCCTTTTCACTCAAAGAGTCTCCTTTAACATCTCATGTAGGGATGGTTTAGTGGTCATGAATTCCTTTAACTTTTGTTTGTCTGGGAAACTTCTCTCTATACTGAATGATAGCCTTGCTGGATAGAATCTTTTTTTTTTTAATTTTATTTTATTATGTTAATCACCATGTTTTTGTTGAAAGTGCAGTTATAGGGCTGTGGATAGAATATTCTTGGCTGCAGGTTTTCCTTTCAGCACTCTGAATATATCATGCCACTCTCTTCTGGCCTGCAGAGTTTCTGCTGAACAATCAGCTGACAGGCTTATGGTGTTTCCCTCATATGAGACTGTTTTCTCTTGCTGCTCTTCAAATTCTCTCTTATCACTACTTTTTGCCATTTTAGTTATTATGTGTCTTGGTGTGGATCTCCTTGGGTTGATTTTGTTTTGGGGCCTTCTCTCCCTCCTGGATCTAGATTTACATTTCCTTCCCCAGATTTGGGAAGTTTTTAGCTGTTATTTCTTCCAATAAATTCTCTGCCCCTTTTCTCTCTTTTCTTCTTCTGAGATCTGTATAATGCAAATGTTATCACTCTTGATGGTATCACTGAATTTACTAAGTCTATATTGATTTTGTATTGTTATTTTTTCTCTCTCATGTCCAGCTTGATTGCTTTCCATTTACTCTGTCCTCCATGTTGCTGGTCCACTCTGCTTTCTCTAGTCTCTTTATTTTCTCTAGTGTATTTTTTTAAGTAGGCTCCACGCCCACTGTGGGGCTTGAACTCATGACCATGAGATCAAGAGTCACATTCTCTACCGACTGAGCCAGCCAGGTTTCCCTTCTCTAGTGTATTTTTTTTTAAAGATTTTATTTATTTATTTGTCATAGAGAGTGAGAGAGCACAAGCAGGGGGAGCCTCAGAGGGAGAGGGAGAAGCAGGCTCCCCACCAAGCAGGGAGCCCAGTGTGGGGTTTGTTCCCAGGACCCCGGGATCACGACCTGGGCCAAAGGCAGATGCTCAACTGTCTGAGCCACCCAGGCGCCCCCTCTAATATATTTTTAATTTCAGTTGTTAAGTTCTTCATCTCTGATTGGTTCCTTATTATGTTTTCTGTCTCTTTGCTAAGGGTCTCACTGAGGTCTTCTGCTCTTTTCTTAAGTCCAGTATCTTTATGACTGTTAATTTAAAGTTTCTGTTAGGCATATTACTTTATCTCTGTTTCATTCAGGTCTCTTGTGATTTTGTCCTCTTCTTTCATTTGGGGACATATTCCTCTTTCTCCTCATTTTGTCTAACTCTCCATGTCTGTTTCTGTGTGTTAGAAAAGTCGGCTACATCTCCTGATCTTGAAAGTAGTAGATTTATGAAGAAGAGGCTCTCTACTGCACTGCAGTGCAATGTCCTCTGTTCACCAGAACCTGGCCCTTCAGAGGTGTTTCCTATGTGTGTTGTGTGCACCCTGCTGTTGTGGCTGAGCTGGTTTTTCCTTCAGTCCAGTTGTCTTCAATGCCTCTCTTTGGCTGTTGTAGGCAGGGTTTGACCCCCGTGTTGTTAGTGGGCCAGACTGAGTCCACCTTGGGCTTGAGTTGAGTCAGGCCAGGCATTTGCCAGAGATGTGGTAGCACCAAGCTGCAGGGTGATTTCCCTGTGTTGTCCCCTGAGAAGCTTTCATTGGTAGGTGGGGCCTGCAGTTAGACCAGCTGTCTGCCCCTAGCCCATTCCTGGGGCATCTGTAGGACTGGTATGTGTGGTTATCTTCCCTCCTCCCCAGGGCAGGAGTCACTTTGGAGTGGTGCTGATCCCTGTTGGGGCTGCTTATACTTCGCTGGTTCGAATGGGCTCTGGTCAAGAGCATATGGGAGTGGGCAAGACCCACAGGGGAACATGGGGGTAGGGCAGGTGGTGCTAGCAAGGTTTGTGCTGGTCTGCTGCAGGAGGGGACCTGTGCCAGCTGGGTTGGAGGGGGCCCATCTGCAAAAGAGAGCAGGGTGAGATGCATGTGTTAGCAGGTTAGTGTCAGCAATGTGCTGGTGTCTGCAGGTGTCCATGTATTTATGCTGGGGGGCCGGGGAGGGAAATGGCACCTGTCAGCTCCTTTTTCTCCGGAGAGGTTGCCCAATGATCCATACCCCTCCAGCACACACTCTGAGATTAGTAAATGAATCTCTGTCCCATATACCCCATGCATTTTCCAAACTGCTGCTTCTATGCGCTGTCTCTGTGGGGCTGTTTGTTGTGCTGTCACAATAGCAGACTGTTTCCTCTTACCCTCCTAGCTCTCCCAGAGCCAAGCCTGCTGAGTTTTAAAGTTTCAGGTGTTAAGTCCTGCTGATCATAAGAAGAACTTGTGAAATTTGGCCCCTCTAGTTTTAAACGCCAAAGCTACATGGATTCATCCTCCCCTTGTGGGCTTCCTGGTGTGAGAGTCTGTTTCTCTCCTCTCTCCCTGCCTATGACATCCCTTCCTCCTTCCCACAGATAGCCCTGTGGGTCTTTTTAGCTCCCCACCACGTCTCCACCCTTCCTACCCTCTTTGATGTGGCCCCTTTTCTACATTTTACTGTGGAGTTGTGTTCTGCCAGTCTTCATGTCATTTTCTGGGTTATTTACACTGATGTGGGTGTTATCTAGTTGTATCCATGAGATGAGGTGAGCTTAGGGTCCTCCTACTCTACCATTTTCCCTGGAAGTCAAGATCAACCCAGGTTTCTAAGATCAAGTCAGAGGCTTGAGTTCTAGGCCCAGTCTTAGACTATAAGTCTTGTGAGTAACTTCAACAGTCATTGTTCTCTTTCCTTCAAGACTTTTCCCACTGGTCACTCACCTGTCTGACAGCATGTTATACAGCTATGTAAGGTATGGTGTGAAAACAGTGCCACATTCCCAGGAAAAAACTACAGAATAGGCCATAGGCAGTGTTAGCTCATGAAAAGACTTTGTCTTCAGTTTACCTCTGAAAGAGTTCATGTCTTTAACACAGCAGATTCAATTATTAATGGTTAAAAAATTATTGTTCTTTTTGTCTGAATATAAGTAATTTGGAGATTCTCTTAAAAATTAATTTCCCACATTTTATAAATATTTGCCTTCAGTCTAAATTGTAAGACATTCTAACTATAAATTGTGTCAAAAGAAAAATAACAATATTTAATAAACCCAGATGGGCTGTTTTGTATGAAAGAACAAGGATTTTCCTTGTTTATGTTGGCAGATGAATGAAACAGGTGAACTTTGCATTTGGTCCTACAAGTGCAGTTAATGGTTTCTATTTAATCAAAACAGGAAGGAAATTTTGAGGTCGGTCCTCTTGCATGGGAACTACCTTGTCCTCAGGTCCCTGAAAGGTAGGCCTCAAGCTGTTATCATGTGACCTCCATCTAACCCTGTTCTTCAGAGATGAAATGGGGGGCAAGCGTGTCCAATAGTTGAGGTCTGGGTCATATTGACCATAGATCCCTAGAATCTGGATGATCCCCCAAAGACACACAGATGGCTAAGTGATCCTCAACAGATTCCAAGACACGAGCTAACAGACAACAGTTAGGTGGGTTCAGTGGTTGGGCCACTTCTGTTCCTTAGCACTTACCCTCCCTCCTGAATTTCAATACAATGGCCGCAGGCTTCTGACAGTGGGGAGCAGGCACTGTCCACCTGGGAACTGGAGTCCCCTCTGTTTGTTTAATGTCTTTAATATCTGGAGGGAAATGAGTCATTTGTAAGGTGCAGTCCCTTCTGCTTGCTGTCTCGCACCCTCTCTGGCAAGGCATGGGTATTGTTATCTGTGTCATTCTGATAAGGAAGCAGGCCCAGGAATAGTGGGTGGCCTGTTGGGATCACCTAGCAAGTCCCAGACACAGCAGGACTTGAATCTTCTGTCAGATCCTGGCCTGTTCTACATCACTGCTTTCAGAAAGTAGCCACCAGCTGATTTTCAGATGCCAGAATGTGACATCGCACCTTGAAGAAGATGCTCTGCTGTCCTCAAACTTAGAATATTCTCTTGCATTTGTGTAAGATTTTAATTTCATTATTTAGACTTTAGATCCACAACTGAATTATTTATATTGCTCAGTGCATAATTGACTATCCCTCTACATTACCCATGTAAAAATTTTTATTTTTCCCCTCTATTTTCCTCTCACACTGCACCACTTTAATAGGTTCAGTCTATAGTTGACCTTTGAACAATGCAGGGGTTGGGGCTCTGACCCCTCTACGAAGTCAAAAATGTAATTCCTGATAGTCTGCTGTTGACTAGAAGCCTTAATGATAACACAAACAGTCGATTAACACACATTTTGTATGTACATGTATTATATACTGTACTAAGAAAATCATAAGGAAGAGAAGAGAGATTTACAGTACTGTATTGAAAAAAAAAAAAATCCCTGTATAAGTGGACCCATGCAGTTCAAACCTGTGTTGTTCAAGCGCCAACAGCGTCTTTTTACGTTGAAAAAGAAATCGTCTCTCAGAGCCCACTGTTATCATTTCAGGCAGTGTCTTTCTTCTGTCTTATTTTGTAATTTTCTTCTTCATTCTGTACTCTGCCTTAGGCACATACCCAACCATGGTTAATATATGTCTTTGGAAAAGAAAGTATCCTGGGAAAATATTCATTGTTGTTTTGTATTTTTATATTTATGATTTTAATTTCCATAAGTGCTGTTGTATTCTAGGTCTGATTCTCTTTCTTATGATTTTACTTAACTGTGTTTTTAAGATCTATCCATTTTTATGTACTTCTAGTTCATTGTTTCTGTTCACTACTTTGTTTTCAACGGGAGACTTTCATTTTTGGACTTTTAAAATTCATTCTGAGGTCACTTTTACACAACGATTTGAGATAGCAGTACAAATTATTTTTCTTATAGGGTCAATTTTGCCAACATTATCCAGGAAACATTGTCATTGATTTGGAATGAAATAAGTCAGGGTCCTCTCTCTTACATTATTTTCCAGAAATTTAAGTTGAAATTAATATAAAATGCTTAACACGGTACCTTAAATATCTACCTACTCAGAGCTAAGTGTTGTGCTGAGTAGTAGAAAGCTGAGTTGAATTAAAGCAAGTGTTCCTTTTTACTTCACAGTCTAGTAGGAAAATCACTTCTGTTAACAACATAATGTGGAAAATGCAATAATGAAGGCACGTACTGAAGATTATGAGAACCAAGAGGGAGACTTCATAAAAGTGATGTTCAAGCTGGGCAATGATTCTTTTTTTTTTTTTTTTTTTTTTTTAAAGTAGTCTCCATGAGTATGGAGCCCTCCATGCCTTCCTTTTTTTTCTTTATGGGCCTTTATTCTTGAAGCAGGTGTGTTAGATATTTTTAAGAGGTTATAGGTCACATTCTAAAAAAGGAAAAACCTCCTTTAAGATACCAAGGTGTGAAAGGGGAAGGCGTGTTTTAATAGCAGCCCAGCCAGGCAGTGTCATTAGGAGAATGGAAGGGTTTGAGGATGGAATGCTCAGTTAGGGCTGGATTATGCCTAAGTTAGACCGTACATGCTCCCGAGGGCTGGTGATGGTGATTGTGGTGCTTGACTGGGAGAGTGTCCTGATAAAGTTTGAATTTTTGAGACAAAACTTTGGTGGCCCGGTGAATGCAACTGGAAGAGGAGGAGGCTGGTGTCAGGGAGAGAAGTTTAGGAGGTGACAGTCAGAGTCAAGGGTGACATGGTGAGGGCCTGGTCCACAGCAATGGCAGTGGTGTTGCAGAGGAGGGGATGGGAGATGGGTTGGAGAGGTATCCAGAGACAAAATTAATGTGTAAAGCACCCGTGGCTCTCAGGGGCGCCTGGGTGGCTCAGTTGGTTAAGCGACTGCCTTTGGCTCAGGTCATGACCTCAGGGTCCTGGGATCGAGCCCCACATCAGGGCTCCCTGCTCGGCGGGAGGCCTGCTTCTCCCTCTCCCACTCCCCCTGCTTGTGTTCCCTCTCTCGCTGTGTCTCTCTCTGTCAAATAAATAAATAAAATCTTTAAAAAAAAAAAAAAAGCACCCGTGGCTCTGCAAGTTAAGCAGAGGCCCTCTGGATTGATGATTTTGATGGGCCTGATTTCTATTTTGTTTAATATGGCCATGACCTAAAGAAAGAGTGGTGCTGTGTTTTAAAATCGCAGTCATGTATGTATGCTAAGAGATAAACCTTGAGAAAATAACTTCTCTTTGGTTTAGGAAAACACCGAATGGGTCTTTAGGATCTGCAGAGCTCTGTGCCTGGACCTAGTCACACCTTAGGGGTTTGAGGAAGATGGAGTTGCCGGCTCTGTGTCCTGAAAGAACTAGATGTGAAGTCTTAGAACTGGGGCCAGAAGAGAGAGGCTGAGGCGTCTGGAAAGAAAGTCAGTACTAGCTTTCTCTGTGAGAGCTGTAGCTAGAGGAAAGCCGGGGGAGTGTGGGTGCCCAGCGCCAAGCTGGCACTATATGGCCATTCCTCTCCCCATTTTTCAGTCTTCGTAGACTTTGCTACGCAACACACACTTCTTTGAGTCACACCTTGGCAATGAAGCGGAGACTCTGTGTACCCAACCCTGGGGCAAAGTGGTTTGCAGACAAAGGTAGCAAGAAGCCTGGAGAGGTCACTGAGGGTTATAGGGATGAGGAGTTCAGGCGTCTGCCACATCACCCACCGCAGTGTAGACACAGCCAGGAATCCTGAAAACTGGAGGGTGCTGCCCGGAGGAGGTGTGCAGTGGGGGGACCCTGGACATGAATTACTTTATCTGGATACCAGGGGACAGGTGCTCCAGCAGGTCAGACTTGGGCCCTCCACTTACAGATAGGCAGATCATACAGACCAGAACCCTACCTACAGAGTGTCTAAACCCAGCTCAGGTGACTTGGTGTGGTATCCGTTTCCTCAGTGACTGAGGGAAGATGGGTCATCCTGGGTCCAAGATAACTTCTGGTTCGAAAATTCTCATATGCTGAGCTCAGCTGCTTGTTCAGTTCTTTAAGTACTGACCGACATGGCGAGTCTTGCAAATGGTTTTCAGAGTTTTGTTTCGGTCTACCATATTGTCCACGAGTGTCGAATGTGTTCTCTTGGTGTTTTCCTTCTCATTCCCTCTTTGATGTTTTCATTTCACTTAAATGCGGGAATGTGCCTAATTAACACCCCGAGTCTTCACTCAGTTCAGATTTTTGTGCAACCACATGAAAGGAAATACTGCATTTTTTTTAAAACTTCAAAATGGTTTAAATTACTCACTGCATAGCTAGAGGGAATTTAGTGCTCCTTTTGCTAGGGGAGATGGGTCTTTTTGTGCAGACTGGGCCTTGTAAGTTCTAGATAAAGAGCATACCTCCCCCATCAGTTGCATTTTAAGTGACTCACCCTCCTCTATGACAATCCTGAAATTCCTAAGCAGCTTCTTTACGTTGATCCCTTACTTCCCCGCCAGTCCTTTGGGTTTACTGTTTTGTTTTTTTTTTACCCCCTGATTGTGGACTTGAGATTGTTCTCAAAATAACTTTATTATGAAGCTTAGATTTTTCTCACTGTGCCAGAAGCAAGATGGGCAAAATATATTCTATTTTTTATTTTCTAAAATTAGAAAAAAATAGTTGTAGAGGAAAAGTATTTGCTTATACATTTCCAGCCATTGGCAGAAAGGAAATATAATTTTATGTAATATCTGTAATTCTCATTGGTGGATGTATTCCCTAGAATGCAACTGTTGCTATATGCACTGATGAGTGGTCAAAGGGCCCCCCTGAAAGAAGAAACAATAGGACACATCTAGTCAAAATTCAAGGTCCAAATCAATCCACTTGCACCCTGGACGTGCAGTTTGGGACCTCAGTGGAATGAATGTGTTCGCCCTCATTCAGATGTTGAAATCCTACCCCCCCCCCCCCCCCCGCCGCCATTGCAGTGGTATCAGGAGGACCTTTGTGATGGAATTTGTGCCTGTGTAAAAGAGACTTCAGGATGCACCCTTGCGTTCTTTCTGTCATTGAAGAGACAGTGAGAGGACAGCCATCTGCAACCTGGAAGGGCCATCACCAGATTCGACTGTGCTGGCACCACAGTCTTGGAGTTTCAGCCTCCAGAACTGCGAGAAAGAAATTTCTGTTGTTTAAAAGTCACCCATTCTATGGTACTTTGTATAACAGCCTGAACTAAGGTAGGACGATTGGAATGGATTCTACAAAGAAAAAAAGAGAATGGCAAGCTTCGTCAGGAGCAGGGCAGTGTTGATTGGCTCACATGTGACCTCCTATGAGCACAGGAAGGCTGCTTGTTTTGTCCTTGGAGGAGTGTTGCTGGGGAACTTGGTATCAAGGACCTGTGTGACTTGCTTCTTAGGTTGCATGCACCAGATTCTTGGCCACAGGCACACGGTTGGGATATAATTGCCTGGAGAAAAATGCATTTTTAACTGTGAGTGTGCCCTAACTCCCAGTACGGACATTCACCTTAGGAGGAAGGGCATTTGGCTAGTGGATACACCTTCGCTTGCTTTCTTCGGCACTGTTTATACCAGCTTTCCAAGCACACTTTATATTTTCTGTAATGTAATATACTAAAATATGGTGTGCTTAATGGGGGAAATGGTAGTTAAATGAGCAATTTTATTTGTAACCTGTTTTAGGGTCTTTGGCCTTTGGACGTGATCACCTGATACTTATCTTGGTTTTTTATTTTTTATTTTAAAGGCTTTATTTATTTGAGAGAGAGAGAGCGAGAGCGAGCACGAGCACAGGGGGAGAGGCAGAGGGAGACGGAAAAGCAGACTCCCCGCTGAGCAGGTAGTCTGATGTGGGACTCAATCCCAGGACCCTGGGATCATGACTTGAGCCGAAGGCAGACACTTAACCCACTGAGCCACCCAGGCCCCCCTCTTTATCTTGTTGATAGCTTAGGAGGAATTTTTAAAATGTCTGTGTTCAAGTTTCCTGACATAATTCACTGAAGAGAATTACTTCACCTTGCCAACCATTATGGAACATCTATGTTCATACACGTGCATATGTATGTATATCTATATGTATACATGCGTGTGTCTATGTATGTGTATACATGTATGTTCATAAAAATAATTGGGACACATTATAGATTATTACTTAGAAGAGAAATATGTTCTTACTTTTTACTTTAAATGAACTGGTAACCTAGAATTAAATCTATAAGAAATGATTATAGTGAAACAATTATTTTGTTCAGTTCCTTGGCTGAAATTTAGTATACTTGCACTCAAACTACTTTCTTTGGGAGAAAATGGCATTAAAATATGTTGGAGGAAATAAAATTCATCAAATGTAAATCATTTACAGAATATTCAAATTGAATGTGCAAGAATGCCAGGCAACCAGATAAGAGCAAAGTAGCCTAAGAAACAGAATAAATTCGAAGAGTAGTATGAACTTGAAACTATCTTTTCTGACATATGAAGAATAATAAGACAGCTTTTTTACATTTTGCCAAAACAATTTTGAGTTAACAAGAGAAGTCTGGCTCCAACAAGGACCACCGGACTAGAAGCTAAAGGTAGTGCTGAGAACACACTCAGTTCACCCAACTCACATTCTTGTGGTGACCCAGTAACAAAGGGAAAGCTTATGGCATCTTTTATGTTGTTGCAAATGGATGTAGGTCTTAGCAATGAGGGCAAAGCTCATTTTCCTATATATTCTAAGATCACTGGTGCACATCTTTTGTGGACCAATATATAAATATTTTGGTTTACTTCTCAGAATTTTCCTGCTCTTCTCCATGCCAAGTGTTACTTATATTTTCCACAGAATGAGTGTATTCAACTTCAAAAGCAGCACCATTCATTAGAAAAGTTTCCATAAAATCACAAATGGATTCTTTGAAAGCCCCAGTGTGAAAGAAAGTCAAGGCAGTTAGCAGAGGAGAAAAAATCCTCAGCACCTATAATGCATCGTGTGTATATGCTATGCAGGAAAAAAAAATATTAGGTGGCCATCATGGAATTAATCAACTTTCTGAAGACCAGTTTCATTTCAGAAAAAAAAATTTGGTGGAAATTTCTGTTAGAGAATTTTTCCAGAATGGTAAAAATCATAAGAATAAATGGACATATTATAACAAGGTGCTTTTTATAAACAGAAACTCTTGGAAAGCAAGAAATTGAAATATGAATTATGAGCATTGAAAAAATACTGCCCATTTTCTATCAGCTGATAAACCTACCAAAACACAGAATAAAGCGTTGTGGGTGTTATTGTACTTACTAGTTTAAAAACTCATTCTTGAGTGTTCACTGTGTGTCAGCCAGAGGTCTAAGCATTTTGCAAGTATTAACTCCCTGAATTCTCATAGTAGCCTGGGAGCAAAGATGGCTATTGTCCCATTTTTCAGTGGAGGAGATGGAGGCACAGAGCTAGTAAGGAGCAGAGCCTGAATTCAGACCCAGCTCTGAATCCAGCATCCATGCTCTTCAGCCTTTACTCTGTTGCCTCTTGGATATGCTTTTGCTATTTGTGTGATTCGCCAGTGGTGGCCCTTGAAGAAGATGACAATGCAGACTGCCTAGTGTGGTGATATTCGGCCGCCACTGATGCTTGTAACGGGGAACCGAGAGAGCTTTCTCATTCGTCGTCTTCCCGTGCTTCCCTCGGCACCCCTCCTGAGAGGGTGCAGACCCCTTTGCAACCTGTCAGCCTGCAGTTTCTGACCCCCCGCCCTATGTATTTCCTTCTCTTCCCGTGTTTCTGTTCCTAACAGCCCTCGTCTCAGCGCTCAGTCTTTATTCTAAACAGTGATCTTTCTGGGAACTATGAGTTTTTCTCTGAATCTCATAGATAATTGGGCTTAAAAACCTGGCCCTAGCATGACTTCACTGAGGCATCCAAGAACCAGTATCTTAATTAGTTAATCTTGCTCGGTTCAGCCCCACTTTTAAAAAAGCATTCTTCCATCGTCTCTACAGTGCTGCAGTACTCAGGAAATTCATTAAAAAGCTGCTATTTTTCCATGTGAGTTATTCCTATAACTGCTTAGCTCTCCTATTTAATTCTCCTTGTGGTTTCTGTGGAAATAATGAAGCAAATGGCTTAGAAATTGTGTTCTACAAATTTCCCTTCAAAGTCTAACAAGTAATGAAAGTTATATGTTTAAGCTTTGCTTTGTAAGACACATGTTTATTTTCTTTTAAAAGCCGATTCTATTACTACAGCATTGGCATTGATATTCACACAGTGCTCACTCATGGTGGTCAAGTGAGTGAAGTAAGATGCCTGACACGTCAACGGCCTTCTATCACCTTCCTCACCAGTAGACTAGCCAGCTAAGGGGCTGCAAGTGTTCAGAAAATTGACCAAAGTACCATGGTCAGTCGGGAGTCAGGAGCAGATCCTTACGTCGTGGAGTCATGTTAAATTAGTCCATTTACTGCTGATCATTTGAGTTCTCTTGGGTGTTATGACCAAGAAATCACAACATTAGGGCTGATTTTCAAAGCCCGAGGTGAAACAGAGTCCAGAAAATACCTCAGAAGATTTGGGCAGATAACGAATTCAGGTAACACTCAGCGAGATCTCTGTTGTGGATTCCCCCCAAAATAGATACTCCGCTTGAATGTTTGTTTATCTTTCTTCCCCCCAAATAGAGTGTTTTATTTTCCCCTGGAGCTATTGGGATAATTGTAGCTCTGTTGACCTGGCCTCAGAAGACGAGAGGATCCTGACTTCCATTTCAGCACCAGTTTCTGGATCTTGTCAAGTCTTATATTTATTTAAAAGATGATATATTTTGAGGTCAAATTAGTCTAAGCACCAAACTTAGGATTTGTGAAAGAAAAAAAGAGCGCAAGGGCAAAGGTTTGCAAAACCTAACATGAACAGAAATGTTTGTGTAAGGTTTTTTAAGAATTAATGAAAACATGGGAGGTTATTGAAACACTGCCCCTGCAGGGCTGTGAACCCGACTGACAGCCGTGTCTGAAAGCATGAGAACTAGAAAGTGAACATGCCCTTAAAGGCAAATGTAATGCAGGGAAGTCAGCCAATGGCATGAGTGCCAAAACTATATTTAGTTCTGGAAACTATATTTCGCGTGGAAGTGAAATATTTTTACAAAGCCTTCTTCTTTTTAAATCACAGAAGTACTGTCTTTTCAGAGAGATTATAGATCTGTGGGTTGAATTAGAACACCTGGTCTCCTAAAGGTAAGAGCCCCAAGGCGAGCGATTATTTATCTAACAGGTCTCTTAAAAGAAGCCAGACTTCGCTTTTCTCACAAGGACAGTGAAGCAGGCCTTTGGGAACATTTCAGGGTCATTAAGGCTCACCCTTCACATTTGCCTTGGTTGCTCAGGGTATTTAGGGTCGCCACCCTTTGCCTTTTGGATTAGTGTCTTGGTCTGAGTTTTCTACAGACAAATAGAAATCAAATCTGTTATCACCTCCTCAGGAAGGTCTTATTTCACTGTAGCTAAAGCAACCCACTAGTCCCTCTGTTTTCCACTCTATATAGCACATATTATTTCTTAAAATGATATATTAAATTGTTTATGTATTTGTCATATGTCTCCCTGTATAATTTGGTAAGCTCTCTTTGAAGGCAGGGATACATTCTTTCCTGTTTACTGCTGTATCCAGCGCAGAGGAGAATTTCCAGTGTGTAAGCGGTTGCTCACTAGACGTTTGTTGACTGACTAGAGAGAGATAAAGCCATAATCACCCATTGTGGAGTGAAACATCTCAAGGGATGGTTGACTAGAAATTGGAGGTTCAAGCCCACTGACTAAAAACTGTCTAATTTGAGTCACTTTAGTCAAAACATCTGTGGCAAAGTTTCTTTCTTTAGAAAGGTTGTGTGTGAAAATCAGTATTTCCAAGGTGTCCTGTGGTTGCCACAGAAAAGGGGCTACGTATTGGGAGAACTTTCATTTCCTTTAGCAAGAGAACATAAAAGCTGACTGAAAAAAATATTACTTTCATTTGGCTTTCAATCTTATCAGATAAAGTCTCATTGAGTTCAATGCCTTCCTTTAAAAAGTTGATGATGTTCTGCCTTAGACTAATAATTTGAGCTCCTAAAAGAGAAAGAAGCTGGTTGACCATGGATTAAATCTTCTCAAATAAAGAGAGGCACCAACCAAATAGTCCTGGGGCCCTGGGCTGTCTAGGGCTGAAGAAGGGGGCTCTAGGTCACCTTTATCAATTACTCTGTCCCTCCAGGGTAGTTTGGGGTTTTATTTTATCTGGCCTCCTCATTTCCAGTGTCTTTAATTTGCCTTTTAAGACTATAGTAAATGTCAAACCAGGACACTAAAGCAATCTGTGAAAACAAATACTTTATCTTGCTGAAAATCGGTAATAGTAAATCCATCTGACTTCTCCTTAGAAGTCTTACCCTCTGGATCTGGTCAATCATCTGAAAATCTTATGACTCTCTTTTGGAAGCTCTTTTTTCAAGCAAGATTCTGACAAAAAATAAGCAGTCTCCTCATCATTGTAATGATTTCTCCACTAAGTTAAAAATGCACAAAATAACCTCTTAGTTGTAGCCAATATATATTTTGGAAAACACACCCTCTTTTTGTTTTCCTGAGGTAAAATTGATATGTAACATTACATAAGTTTCAGGCATATAGCATTATAATTCAGTGTTTGCATACACTACAGAGTGAACACCACTCTAAGTCTAGTTATCATCGCCACCATGCAATTCAGCCCCTTCACCCATTTAGCCCATGCTCTAACCCGCTTCCCCTCTGGCAACCCCCAGTCTGTTCTCTGTATTTGTGAGTTTGTTTTGTTTTTTAGATTCTACATGTAAGTAAAATCTTACAGTGTTTGTCTTTCTTCATCTGACTTATTTCACTTAGCATAATGCTCTTAAGGTACATCCATGTTGTCATAAATGGTAAGCTTTCCTTTTTCACGGTTGAGTAGTATTCTAGTGTGTGTGTGTGTGTGTGTGTGTGTGTGTGTGTGTGTGTGTGTGTG
>NW_027397078.1:35750658-35881323 GCF_003265705.2 Callorhinus ursinus
GTGTGTGTGTGTGTGTGTGTGTGTGTGTGTGTGTGTGTGTGTGTGTGTTACATCTCCATCCATTCATCCATCATTGGACACTTAGGTGGTTTCCATATCTTGGCTATTGTAAATGATGCTGCAGGAAACAGAGGGGTGCATATATCTTTTTGAATTCATGTTTTTGTATTCCTCAGATGAATATCCAAATGTGGAATGGCTGGATCATATGGTAATTCTATTTTTAATTTTTTTGAACAATCTCCCTACCATTTTCCACAGCGGCTGCACCAGTTTGCATTCCCATGAACAGTGCAGGAGGGTTCCCTTTTCTCCACATCCTCAGTAACACTTGTTATTTCTTGTCTTTTTTTTTTTTTTTAAAGATTTTATTTATTTATTTGACAGAGAGAGACACAGCGAGAGAGGGAACGCAAGCAGGGGGAGTGGGAGAGGGAGAAGCAGACTCCCCGTGGAGCAGGGAGCCCGATGTGGGGCTCGATCCCAGGACCCTGGGACCATGACCTGAGCCGGAGGCAGAAGCTTAACGTCTGAGCCACCCAGACGCCCATCTCGTCTTTTTGATAATAGCCATTCTAACAGGTGTAAGGTGATATCTCATTGTGGTTTTTGATTTGCATTTCTCTGATAATTAGTGATGTTGAACATCTTTTCATGTGCTTGTTGCCCATGTATATGTCTTCTTGGGAAAAATATCTATTTGGATCCTCTGCCCATTTCTAATTGTGTTGTTTTTGTTGTTGTTAAGTTGTATAAGTTCTTTATTTATTTGAGATATTAGCCCCTTATTGGTTATATGATTTGCAAAAATCTTCTATTCAGTAGGTTGCTTTTTTGCTTTGTTGATGGTTTCCTTTGCTGTGCAGAAGCTTTTTAGTTTCATGTAGTCCCATTTGTTCATTTTTGCTTTTGTTTCCCTTGCCTTTGGAGTCAGGTCCAAAAAAAAAAAAACATCACTAAGACCAATGTCAAGGAGTTTACCGCCTATGTTTCTCTTAGGAATTTTCTGGTTTCAGGTCTTACATTCAAGTCTTTAATCCATGTCCAGTTTTCCCACCACCATTTATTGAAGAGACTGTCCTTTCCCTGTTGCATAGCCTTGCCTCTTTTGTAGTAAATTAGTGACCATAAATGTGTAGGCTTATTTGGGGGCTCTCTATTCTGTTCCATTAATCTATATGTCTGTTTTTATTCCAATATCATACTGTTTTGATTACTATAGCTTTGTAGTATAGTTTGAAATCAGGGGGTGTGATACCCCCTGCTTTATTATTCTTTCTCAAGATCACTTTGACTGCTCAGGATCTTCTGTGGGCCCATAAAATTTTAGAATTATTTGTTCTTGTTCTATTAAGAATGCCATTGGGATTTTCATAGGGATTGCATTGAATGTGTAGATTACTTTGGGTAGTATGGACTTTTTAACAATGTTAATTCTTCCAGTCAATGGACATGGAATGTTTTTCTCTTTGTGTTCTTCAATTTCTTTTATCAGTGACTTGTAGTTTTTCATTTTCATTTCTCAATTGGTGATCTCAAGGGATGCATTAACAAATAAATCGAGATAGATTCTGAAAACTAGTTTTAATTGTACATACTCACCTCGTCTCCTGGCAAATCTTGAAGCAGACTTTAAATAAATATATATAAGTTAGCACTATTTAGCTAAATTGAGTTAAAATGAACTGAGTTGAAAATGAGTGAATTCGATGGTACGTGACTTATATCTCAATAACGTTATAGAGGGTGACCTCAGCGTGTCAGATGGCAAAAATAATTCTAGCTCCAGTAATCTGTCATTGATTCATTTGTTTCATTTTAATAAGTACCCATCTTGTATCAGCCATTGTGGAATATTCTAGGGCTAAAAAAATGAATGGAACACAGTCTCTCATATCGTGGGCATGTCACTTGCCATTTCTGTGCCACAGCTTTCTCCATTTCTTAAGTAGATTAGATGTTGTGTTTCTCCTACTTGTATGAGTCTCGTTGCTAGTGGTGGTGCTACCAACTAGGTCAAAGAGAGGGGTGCAGACTTGAGGACATA
Organism: Callorhinus ursinus; assembly: GCF_003265705.2. Classification (NCBI taxonomy): domain Eukaryota; kingdom Metazoa; phylum Chordata; class Mammalia; order Carnivora; family Otariidae; genus Callorhinus; species Callorhinus ursinus. Next base: position 35,752,706 of record NW_027397078.1, read on the forward strand.
CTGAATGCATATAAGACAACCTTAGCAAGTGTGGAGATGTAAGTGCTCACTATCAATAAAGGGTGTGTGTGTGTGTGTGTGTGTGTTTAATTCAGGACTTTTGAATAAAAGGTTTATGCAATCACATTTCTTCCAGTCAGGCTCTCAAGTGGTTTAAACACACTTTTTCCATTATCTTAATGATCCATGTTGTGTCACATGCTTGAACCAAATAGATACTTTCTTGGCCTTCTGCTTTATCAGATCAATCTCCATTTAGAAAGACACTTTTTGCCACAGCATGCAATTTGGAAATACTCCAAAGATCATCTGGCTCAAGATACTGACTTTCCATTGATGAGAACTCATTTGGGCAGAAGGAGCTGTTCTGAATAATAAAAGGGAATTGAGCAACTTATTTCTCATAACCTTAGAACCCAGTTTGGTAGGATTGGTCTCCTTTTACTTTATGGATAACAAGAATTTGATGAACTTATCACCATCCTACACACATCAGGTAGGTCATAAAATGTGAATAAAAGCAGTGGCATACATAAATCAGACTAAACACAGCTTGAATATGTCCCTTTTAAGAGCACCGTGTCCAGTTTGGGGCTTCACAATTTAAGAGGAATATGCAGTAAGTGAAAAATGTCCAAAAGAACATGTTTAAAGCAAAGTAGTGGTACCAGGAAAGAAAAATTTGAAGACTGACCCTGGAGGAAAGAAGTTTAGAACTCCTCTAATAAGTGAACATATGCATAACAAACACAGAGCTATGGCTGTCTAATTTCCATCTGCATTTAGAAAGTACAAAGGGCAAGTTCAAACTAGGGGTATGACATTCCTATTCAGGTTATATGATGACCGTGATCTTTTTTAGCCAGATCCGACATTCATGAAGTATAGTGGGAAGTAAGTGGATTTTGATGTTAGACAGATGTGGGTGTGGATCACTGATTTAGGGTGATTTCACCATGGTGGAGATGGGAATAAGAATATTCACATCATGGTTCATATATACAATGGAATATTATTCAGTCATCAGAAAGGGTGAATACCCACCATTTGCATCGACATGGATGGAACTGGAGGGGATTATGCTAAGTGAATTAAGTCAAGCAGAGAAAGACAATTATCATATAGTTTTACTCATATGTGGAACATAAGGAACAGCATGGAGGACATCAGGGGAAGGGAGGGAAAACTGAAGTGGGGGGAATCGGAGGAGGAGACGAACTGTGAGAGACTGTGGACTCTGGGAACCAAACTGAGGGTTTCAGAGGGGAGGGGAGTGGGGGCATGGGTTAGCCTGGTGATGGGTATTGAGGGCATGTACTGCATGGAGCACTGGGTGTTATATGCAATAATGAATCATGGATCACTACATCAAAAACTAATGATGTTCTGTGTGGTGACTAACATAACATAATAAAAAAATATTCACATCATAGTAAAGTGTAGGAATCATCTATGCAGAGTTTTTGGCACAGAATAGGTGCTTAGGAAATGTTAAGCCTGCCTTCCTCCACGCCTGACCCCCACACCCAGATACCCCCAATCCTCTGCATGTGGTTTAGATCGTGTGAATGGGGAGATTAGCGTGACTTTTTTTTATTTGTCCCACATCTTCCAGAGAAAACATATTTTATAAACCCAATTAGCTAAGTTGGGCAAATCCTGGCTTTACCATTTATTAGCTCACTTAAGCAAGTTTGTAACCTCTTAATGACTCAGTTTCCTCATTGGGCAATGAAGACAATATGTATCTCGTCAAGTTGTGAGGATTGGTGAAGCACTTAATGCATATGAAGGGTTGGCTATTCCTACTATTACTGTTATTAGGTATTTGATTTTATGATGGTACATACAGATAGACAAGCCTAGATAGGCCATACTATGTACTTTATTTCTATAATCCATGCAAATAAATTTTATTAATAGGTAACAGTTATTATGTGTGTGTTCTATGTTGGAAAATGTACTAAATGCTTTACATCTTAGAGTTCTAAACTGCCTGTATCAGAGGAAGCACTGAATTCATGAAGAACTAAATAACTACCCAGGGTTGGTTAGTTGGTCGGTCTGTCTGTCTGTCTTGTCTCACACACACACCCCCCTAGGATTCAAACTTGGAGATGTCCAACTCAGAGGCCATGCATTTAACAAAATAGCAACAGTTTTGATAAGCAGATGCCTACATCATTATTGCTTATTTCAGTCCTTTCACAACAAGTCAGATCAACAGAGATACCTCCGTCTGATGCCTGAGGATAATTCCAAGTTTTCTGAGACACAGAAGGCAAGAGCCAGCAGGGATCAAAAGAGCCAGACCCCAGATGAGGGGACAGGGGCTGACAGATCGATTTATGATTATGGATTGAGCCCTTATTCTTATGTGATATGAGCTGTTTCAGCACTGGGGATACGAGGGGAAACCAGTCAGTCATGGCTCCTGCTTTCTGAAACTCATGATCTTGGGGATGTTAGAGCTTGAACATACACAGTTGCACTAATGAATACCATGTAATTATCATTCTGTTGGCAAGTGCTATGATGAAGGAAGTGTCTGTGAGTAAAAGAGCATGTAACAGGGACCTAACTTAGCTAAGGTAGGAGGCGTAGGCAGGAAGAGTTCCTCGGGAGAGGGACTTTGAAGCTGAGACCAGGAAGGTGAGTAGGGATTTATCTTGCACAAGGTTAGTTGGCTGTGCTAGTTAGGGCCGAGCCTGTACTAAAAGTTAGATCTATGATTCTCATTCCTGGCTTTTCCCCCACTGCTGTGTAAACCTTCAACATCTTCCAGCAGTTTGCATTTGCCAACTCCGTAGCACTGCTTTCTGAAGCCATTTCTATTTAAAAAGGGGGAAAGCCCCTTAAATTTAGCTCCCCGATCCACAGTCTGCTTATTACAATCTGTGAGTGTCTTATTTTCATTCCTATATCTTTAAAGGGGGTGGGAGTTCTTTGGTATGTCTCTAATCTGTGTCATGCCACAAAGCAGTGAACTGTGAAAAATACCCAAGGAATTCCCAATAAATCGTACAGGAGGCAAATGAAGGGCATGCAGCTATGTACTTGAGCAGCTCTGCTTTTTTCAACTGGATCCCTGGAGGTTCTCTCTAGGTAAACCTTACTGGGCTCTGGTTCTCCATGCCTGTTGAAGAGTTTGATCAGCTCACATCTGTCCTTTTCAAGGCCTTTTTCTCAGGCCTGTTCAGGCATTTGAACTTGTTTGCATCCCAGGTGTGTGCTGAGCTCCTTAAATGAAGAGTGCATTAAGCACCAAAGAAGGTCAACTAAAGCATCACAGCCCTCCAAGTTTGAGTGTCTCTTTTTGGCTTGAGCTAGTGACACACTTCTGTGTGTTGCTGACCAATTACAAAACCAAGCCCCAACACCTTTCTTTAAACAAATGCATGGATGGACAGAGGTTCCCAGGGGGGAAAGTGAACTGAACTCCATCCTGAAAGAAGGTTAGAACCAGGTGTGGGACCCAGCTGCAGCTTAGCTGCGGCAATGGCAAGGGTGTTACTGAGAACCATTCGTTAGCTATTCTCTTGCCTTATTTTTAAATTCTCTGTGATTGCTTTTTGCTCAATGAATTCCTTGGTTCTGGGTTTTACTAAATTGTTACAACGAGAACCAAGCTGTGGCATGCTTTGCTTAAGAAATACAACCAATTATTACAAAGTGGGTGGCTTAAAACAACAGAAATTTATTCTCTCACAGTTAAGAAGGCCGAAGTCTGAAATCAAGGTGTCAGGAGGATTGGTTCCTTCTGGAGGCTCTAAGAGAGAATCTGTTTCATGCCTCTCTCCTAGCTTCTGGTGGTTGCTGGCAATCTTTGATGTTTCCTGGCTTGTAGATGTATCACTCCAGTCTGTGCTTCCATTTTCACATGGTCTTTTCGTGTGTGTATGTGTGTGTGTGTGTGTGTCCAAATAACCCTCTCTTTTCTCTTGTAAAGACACCAGTCATTGGATTTAGGTCCCACCCTAATCCAGTCTGACCTAATCTTAACTTGATTACATCTGCAAGGACTCCATTTCCAGATAAGGTCACATTCTCTGGTACCAGGGATTAGGACTTGGACATGTCTTTTGGGGGGGGACATAATCTGACCCACTACAAGAAGCAAAAAGCTCTGTTCTCTATTTAGTCCTCCCTCCCTCCCTCTATATATTGACTGAAGGCATAATTCAACCATTACATGGTGCAAAATCTAGTTGTCAGTGTTCATGGAACATTAATAAAAACTAACCCAGGAGGTGATGGGAATGTTCTGGACTTGATTGTGCTGGTGGTTTCATAGGTATTTACAGCTGTCAGAACTCATTGGTATGGTTTATTGTATATAGATTATTCCTCAATAAAGTAGATGAGAAAGAAATATACACCGTAGGCACAGTACCAGCTGTTTTTCTTTCTTCATTCCCTCCCGTGCCCCACCCTATCTTGTCACTAGAAAAAGTGTTGGGCAAATAGGTTTTCCTGTTTCCATTCAATGTAGAGAAGTCAGGATTCTGGGGAAAATGAAAATTTCAGAGGAAAAAATTCAACATTATTTACTTTTAAAAATTGAAAATATTGAAAAATGTTTAGATTATGAAAATTTTAGAGTAACAAAATATAAAAAATAATTTACATTATTACCTAATTTTTAAAAAAGGTTCTATTGAGAGAGTGAGAGAGAGAGAGAGAGCGCGCGCGCGCGCGCGCGCGCGCGCGCGCAAGCATACAAGCCGGGGGAGGGGCAGAGGGAGAGGGAGAAGCAGGCTCCCCGCTGAGCAGGGAGCCTGATGTGGGACTCCATCCCACAACCCTGGGATCAGGACCTGAGCTGAAGGCAGAAATTTAACCAACTGAACCACCCAGGCCACCCCATTACTTAATTCTTCATCCTCAAAAGTAGTCTAAAACATGCTATGGGAAGATGTTAAAAACTAAGTAACTAAGTACAGCTGAACCATATACCAGGTTTAGGTAAAATTAACTTACTTTGAGACTCCAAATGCACCTTCACTGCAAAGACAGGAGAAAGCAAAACAAAGAAGAATGCTACTGGCACGAAGCATGTGTTCAAAAATGTTTATAAACTGATGGGGCGCCTGGGTGACACAGTCGGTTAAGCCACCAACTCTTGGTTTTGGCTCAATAATTTAAAAAATAAAACGTTTATAGGTTGTCAGCCAACTTGTATTTTTATTAAAAGTCTCTTGAGATCAAGTTTCAAAGCCAAAACCAAAAGTGATGATTTACTTTTTACATTTAGGATTTGATGTTGGAAGATTCTTTCAAATGCTGACTGCAGGTAAACAACAGTTCTTTGTTTCATGTGTGGCTCCTGGTACTCTGCTAAGCACATCCATACTGGAACTTGGCTTTTTTTTTTTTAATATTATTTATTTTAGGTGGGGGCTGAGGAAGAGGGAGAGAATCTTAAGCAGACTCTGCGCTGAGTATGGAGCCCAACTCAGGCCTCCATCCCAGGACCCTGAGATCAAACCTCAAACCTCAACTGCATGCCTCTTGTAGAGAGAGGGTTCGTGGTTCTAATTCTGGGCAATGTGAAATTGCGCCAAAAAACTGGCCTGTTGGTAGATAAATGTAGTAGGAGGCAAAACATTTCCTACACTCCTCTCTGAATACAGAGAATCCCAAATTGTCCTTCATTTAACTCAAAAAAGTGCCCTACCTTGAAAGACTATGTTGGTATTGTTTAGTTGGTATTGATAGCACCTCACTAAAGCTTGGGGGAGTGATGAAAATCCCAGCTATGACTATTCAGAGTCAACCACAGTTCTTTTTCAAATAATTTTAAATGATTAATTAGAAAATTGGAAAGGTTTGGTCTTTTGGGTGTTAGACCAGGTGAACTCACATTAGGGATGGTTGGTCATTCAATATATCTGGATTCATAAAGTAATTTAGAATGTAGAGATTTTGTATAGATTATAGTTCTAACTCCTGTCATTGTGCTCGTTCTCTCCAGAATGCTCTTTGCTAAGCATGCTGCATACAGTAGGTTCTTTCCCCATCTCTACAGCCTTCTGAAGTGGATGTGATTTTGCAGATGGGGAAGTGAGATTGAGAGTCATGAAATGATGTGCCCAAGGTCACACAGCTAGAGGGGAAACCAACAAATTGAAATCCACCCAGAAGGGGTTCCAAAGCACCTCCAAAATGAAGGGCTTCTTAATCTGCAGTTCTAGTCCTGCGAGAGTTAGAAGTTGAGGTTAGATGACATGGATCTGAATACTAGCCCTGCCACTTAATCAGGGGGTGACCTGTGGGACTGCTCCAGGTCTTGGTTTTCTTCATCTATAAAATTGGGGGTTAGGTATTCTAGCTTTGTGTGTGTTTGTTGATTTCGATAGCGCATGCATTATTTCAGCCCAGCACCTGCCATATAGTAAGTACCAACAAGTGTTAGTTTTTACATTGTTATGATTAAAAGGTCAGGACCAAGCTGTTTGAATAGATGATCTTGAGTACAATACTAAATTCAAGTTAATGAATGGTATAGACGTGTTCAGTGCTTTTTCCCTGTGGTGTTTGCGTGAAGATTTTTTTCCCCCTGAATATCTCTTTTGGTAATAGAATATTGTTCTCTAAGCTGGAGAGTGGAACTTACATCTTAGTCTTCTCACATCAGAGTACGGATTTTGACTCAAGCTCTCAAATACCCTTATATCTTGCAAATCATTATATTCACCTTCTAGAGAATATTTATGACTGTTTTCTTTCTTTTTTTAAAAAAGTTAATTTATTTGAGAGAGAACACAAACAGGGGGAGGGAAAGAGGCAGAGGGATATGCAGCCTCCCCTCTAAGCAAGGGAGCCTGATTGGGGTTGGGGGGCTTGATCCCAGTACCCTGAGATCATGACCTGAGCCGAAGGCAGACACTTAACCAACTGAGCCATGCAGGCACCCCGACAATATTTTCATGTTTGGAAAACGATCACTGTTCCTCAGTGCTGGGTTGGTGTTTAAGACAGTGAGTTTTTGCTAATCTTACCCATATGGAATTATCCTGGGGCTCTAGATTTACCTCCACTGACATCCGTCAATTGTAGTTTAAGTGCCTGGGCAATTATATTCATTCATGGAGATCCTAGAATAGGAATCAGAAGAAACAGTCTTAGTTCAGCTGCAAAAAATTCCTAACTTACAATCAAGAAGCAGTTTGAGCATGGAGCAGTCTGGTTATTTAATGCAATTAGCATTCTTAAGTCCTGTAAATTTCTCATATATTCTACATCACATAGATTAAAAACCTGTCCCCCTTTTCGTGTTTCCGGAACTTAGAGGCAGAACTCTGGACTTCTGTGGGAGAGTGAGGTGCTGTGAACTGTTTACCCTAGATACCACTAAAAATGTAGAAATGATAATGATATCAGAGGGATCACAATCAGTTTGAGAGACACAGGCAGAGTGAAGCAAAAATCAGTGATACTGAGTGTTGGGAGCCAATCAGATATCTGAAATATTATATGGCAATCAATCAGGAAGTTGAATGTGATTTGGGATGATATAAGGAATGAGATTATAACAAACAAGGGCAAAATAGGATGCCCCAACCTAGAACATTAGACATCAGAATTGAAAAGAAATAAGCAACTGGAGGGAATCCAGAGGAGATCATCTACAATGATGGGTTTAAAGCAAAATATGAACTTTATAGTGTAGCCAAACCACAGAGTTAGACCCAAGGGGCATGATAAAAATCTACAAATAGCTTGAGGGACTAAACACCAAGGGGAAAGAGGAATTTTGGCTGGAGATAAGAAAAATTTCAAGGGATAAAGTTAAGAAAAAGGAAATTTAGGTTTAATAGAATATATCCTTTGGTAGTAAGAGGTATGTGTTTGTAGAACAATATCTCAAGGGAATACGAAGAGAACTGATGAGTATTCTAGGATCCTTGCTAAGAGGATACCTTGATGTCAGACCAAGGACTCTAGAACTTTCATTAGAATATTCTTGTGCCATGGCCAGATGGGATATATTTTTTTATACTGAATTTCTAGGATAATTATAATGGAGAATGAAGAGTGAACAGACTATGCTACCCTTTAATAACAGGTATCCTAAGGCTTTGATTAACTTTGGTTCTGAGGGAAAAAAATAAATGTGGACACTACTTTTCAATAGCAAATGCCCTCATAAAGGAGCAAAGTCCTGCAGATCTAATTTTTTAAATAAATAAAGCCATTTATTTCTAGACTCCCAGTGATATTGCTTATGAAGCAGGCTGATGAATTGTAAGAAAGATTCTGGGGATCAGTGTAACAAGACCAGCCATTTTTGAAATTGGTAAATGAAACCCAGATCTTCCTTAATCAAGATGGCAGTTAATCAGAAAGGCCAATGTGAGTTGGGTCTATATAAGCAAAGGGATTATATAACAAACAAGAGTAAAATCGGATGCCTTAACTAGGAATGAATAAATATGCCACAAACCACAATGACTGCAAAATAAACCTAATAGCAGTCAGGTTGGAAATCAAAATAGTTCAAAAATATTTTAAAAAATCTAAATAATTTTCTTATGAATGCTTTCTTTCCAGAAGTACCACTGCATTTCTTCCCGTGTTTTAAAAGCTCACATGTTTACACTGGGGTTTGAAAAAGGAGCCCAAAGTTAATTTTATGAATATTTAAAACAATTTATTCATTGTTCCCATCAGTGAGGCAAGCTTCAGGCTAATAGAGGGTCAAGACCCATTGGAAACAAGATGATGAATTAACTGGATGTGTCTGCTCCAAGCCCCAAGCAGAGTCCTTCTGCTCACTGGCTTTCCAGCATCCATAACCAGGAATGTATGACTTCGTATCTAGAGGGCATTCTTATAAGCCTTACATAATTGTGGCAGGGTTGCATTTTCAACCCCATGGTCATCATATGGGTTTAGAGAAATAGAATATATATGAACCATAAATTACATTTGCTCAACCACCTTAAGTTATAAGAGGTCCTATGAAGTGTGACTTTGTTAACCATCTACTCCAAATGCCAAGATCCAATGAGGCATAACCAATTCCATGCAATGGTATCTTGAATGGTAGAGATATTAAGTATTTTCATTACTCGTGACAAGTTACAGGGTATTGTTGAGAAAGGAAAAGGCAGGCAAGAGCCTCCCTCGTGTACTTCAAATGTGACTTGTTTGAAGAGGGAAGAGAGCAAACACCAACAGTCCCCCAAATGTAATTTGGCGTGTGTAGTCAGGCAGGGAAGTAAGCGACTTTAAATGCTGTGCTTCTCCATACACACCTAATCGTCAGCCAGTGAAAATACTTAAGTCTCAGGGTGCGAAGAGATGGACAGCGGTGAGAGTCCTGGGAAATTTGTAACCCATTGTGTCTTCAAGCAGCAGATAGGTCATAAAGTTATCAGAAGGAACTCCCTGGATGCAGTCTGTCCCGCCACATTTACAAAAACCTGTGCAGCAGAGATCCTGGGGGCCAAATGAAGCCCTTTGTGGAGGTGTTGGATTCTTATTTTAGATTTCGCGACCCGCCCCCTCCTAGATAGTCGGGTATCTAGGAACATCGAACACACTTTTGAAAAAGACAAAATTTTCCCCTGAAAATTTTATAGGGAGTAAAAGAAATCTTCTAAAATCAAAGTTGGACAATTCTTATATACCCACAGCAAGGTGAACGTTTGTGCCAAACACCTGTATTTGTAAATTCATTGTGAGTTTTTTTTTCTTTAATAAAAGAAACGGTAGAGGAAAGTCACCTTTACATTCGTGTATAATTCTCTTCACCCTGAAGTGGTAAAAGAGGACACACGAACATAGTTAAATAAAGTACGCAGGCATGTCCAACATTCTTTCTGCTCCCCTATTGAGAAGGTTGTAAGTTGCGTTGCAAAACTTAAATGTTACATCACAAAGCCCGCCAAGAGGCGGGCGAGGCTTTGCGCTTTTTAGATTCCAGGGGTCGGACAGTAGCGGGAAAAGCTGCTTCCAGACTCGTTTCCAAGTGGGGAACATTGACATCGCCAAGTTCTCCAGCTTCCCAGGAATGTGGCCGAGGCGCGCTTCGCCCAGAGGCGTCCTAGAGCCGAACCGGAGACCTATCGCTTGTGAGCGCCAATCTCCGCAGCCTCTGGGCTGACGCTGCTTTGGGCGCCTGCCTCCTGCCCAGCCTCACTCACCCCTCCTCCTCGAGTACATTCACACATGACCCTTACTGGGCCAGGACTCTCCCCACCTCCATAGTAGGTCCCCATCTCCAGCCCATTCATTTGCGGCCACTGCTTTTGAACTCAATCTCTGTCCTTAAAAAAAGGGGGGGGGGCTGAAGAAGACAGGAGATTTAACTCCAACTTTAGAGCAACCGTCCTGGGCTGCCCATCTGACACCAGTGGGTGGGGTGCAATCTGACACTTCCTTTCCTTTCCAGAAACGTGAGTGGAGCTGGCGCCCCGTTGATCTGGGGGAGGGGAGACGGGGAGAAGGTCCGAACTTCCGTCCTCAGTAGCTTTCTCCCCTGGAGACCGGGTATCAGCAGCGAGCTGCGCTCTCGCTGCGCGGCTCCCAGGTTTGGCGCCTGGAAAACTCCACGTTCTGCTTTCTCCTGCTCTTGGCTCCGCCCCAGCTCCAGACCTGGCTTCCCTCCCGCCCTACCCGACCCGCCCACCCCCTTCCCTCTGCCTCCAGCCTTAGCGTGCGGGGACAGCTCCGCTCCAGCTCCGCTCCAGCTCTGGGCCCTCGGCTGGGCTGCGAATATCCAGAGCCCTTATCTGGTGGGGCTTGGGCACTCGCCCCTGGGGCTCTCTCCTTAGCTCCCTGAGCGCAGCCAGGAATTCTCTCCCACCGTAGCCACTCAGCCCTTGGGAGGCCCTAAGCACAACGCGGTCCGTGTCCCCACTTCATAGCAAGGCTAGCACCCCGAGGGAACCTGGAGCTTGGAGACACCCTCGCACCTAGCCAGTCGGAGGAGTGGGCGCAACAGCCAAGTGGAGGCCCGACGCGCAGCTTCTGGGGCTGGGACACAACGACGGTGCAGCCCCGGCGCAGCTCGGGCGCCCAACTTCAGGGCCGGAGGAAGTCCCTCTCGCTGCGCGGGGACCTCCCCAGCCCTCGGGACTGTCCTCAGGGCGCAAGGAGGAGCTTGCTGAAGACTTCGAGGCTGTCCAGAGCCAGCGAGCGGGAGCGCGGCGTCTCCTGCGGTGGCTGGGAAGGGGGAGTGGCGCTGGCGGGCTGGAGCTGGGAACCCAGAGAGCGCCTGACCTTCCTCCTCCTCTTCCTTACCCCTTTCGCGACTTGGGCTTTGGGGGAAGGTTCTAGCGGCCAAAGGAGGCCACTCGACCTCTTTTCCTAGAAGGCTGGTGATGGATCTTCTGCTTCTGCACCCGCTGGGGCACTTGGAGCGCTCTGGTGGCGCGTGAGCCCGGCACTGCCCTCCACCGCCCTCGGCCAGCCTCGGGCCAGCCCCGCCTGGCAGCCTAGCCTGAGCCCCCTTCCTTTCCCGGTTCCAAATCGCCAGCGTCCCGAGAGCGGGAAGAGGGTGGCCCCCAGGCACAGTCCCGCCGAGATGTCCGCGCAGAGCCTACTCCACAGTGTCTTCTCCTGCTCCTCGCCGGCCTCCGGTGGTGCGGCCTCGGCCAAGGGCTTCTCCAAGAGGAAGCTGCGCCAGACCCGCAGTTTGGACCCGGCCCTAATCGGCGGCTGCGGGGGCGAGGCGGGCGTGGAGGGCAGCTCGCGAGGGGCCACCGGGGGCCGCCTCTGCTCCCCTCTGCCTCCGGCGGAGGGTCTCAGCCCCCGCTCGGCGTCCTCCCCTCGGGGCCCACACCCCCGGGCCAACCGACTCCCGCCCCCTAGACCCCTCTGCTCATCCTTCTCCACGCCCAGCACCCCGCAGGAGAAGTCGCCCTCTGGCAGCTTCCACTTTGACTATGAGGTCCCCCTGGGTCGTGGCGGCCTCAAGAAGAGCATGGCCTGGGACCTGCCTTCAGTCCTGGCTGGGCCTGGCAGTGGCCGCAGCGCCATCCTCTGTTCCTCCGGGGGTGGCCCTAATGGCATCTTCACTTCTCCCAGGAGGTGGCTCCAGCAGAGGAAGTTCCAGTCCCCCCCCAACAGCCACAGCCACCCCTACGTTGTGTGGAAGTCCGAGGTAGGTAGGGTCCGGTGCTGCGCATTCTCATGGCCCAAGGCTGGACACCTGGGCAGTTGTTTAATTCCATCATGTTTACAGGGACCCATTGAGAGGTTTCCATGGTGTGACTGTCCCTCTGTGGTGGGTTAAATGGTGCCTGGAAATGGGACATCCCTAGTGGCCACCCATGTGTGTCTTGTTAGGACTTCTTGGCTCAGCTTTGGAGCAGTGGTGGGAGCTGCAGGGAGAGATGATGTTCTGCTTTCCTGTTTGTGCTGTCTGCGATTTCAAAGGGTCATCTTATCCCTTCATCCACTGTGGATATTTTTCAGAACTCAAATGATCTAATTCCTATGCTCTTGTAAGGATTGGATATAATGTGTTTTGAAATATGTCTGCCATCTGGTTGTTCTACAGAGAATTCAGAAACATTATTCTGGAGGGTGTTGTTGATTGTGCGTATGTGGAGGTGTGTGTGTTTGGGTGGTATGGGGAGTAACTACTAGAATTCTCTAGTTTTGATCTTTTCTTCTCCCTAAGGTCTAATTTCAGAAATCTATGGTACTGAGTACTAGTTTAATCTAGGAGAGAAAGAATCTCTTCTTCAGGCTATGAGAGATCATGGAAATATGCCCAAGTTCCACTAAGGGCAACTAGTAGTTAATGAAATATATGTGAATCAGGAATCTTTAACAAATAGGGAACTCAGAGGGAGCTATTTGGTACCTTTAAAATGTTTGCTGTCTCGTTAAGAAGAATGGAGAATAGAGCTCTTAGGAAACTGTGGTCGATGGGTACTTGGAAGGCATCATGCTTTTAGAGAATAAATAGTAGTTGTTTTAGAAATGAACAACTTCCATTCTCTTTCAGTTCACAAATTCTAAAGATTTGCCTTGGATCTTTTTCCATAAGGGAAGGGAGATTCCATCAGTTGTAATTAAATATTTTAAAGTACAGTTAGAATTAGAGAAATGAAATACCATGTAATTGCTGGAGATTTGGACTAAATAAAGGAAACACAACCAAGAAAAACAGTTTGAAAATAGCATCCAAGATCATACCTCGCTCTGTTACCATGAGATAACTATGAAAGTTTGGCTTTTAATAGACTGCCTTAGAAAAATCAACAGTATTAATCAGAAATATTAGTATCACATATTAATAAAATATTAGTTATTATGTCAAAGTAACTTGCTGTTGGGTGGGGAGTATGGATTACAAAAACTAACAAGCATTGCTGACTGTTCTTCCTATTTTCCTGAGGAAGATAGGCAGTAGAACGAAAAGTTAAGTCAGAGAACAAGATTGTCTCCAAACCAGAGAACTCAGCACTAGGAAGAGGATAAAAAAATCTAGATGTTGAATTTCTCTTGGTCTTTAAAGGGGCTGAATTCCTGCTATATATCGGAAGCACACATTATCAGAATAATCTGTAATGAGTTGAGAGGAGAGAGAAGTGCAAAAGCAAGCCGAATTCTTGGATTAGACAGCCACTGATGTTCACGTTTAAACCCAGTTGCATCATTAAGAATGTCTCTGCTTTTCTTAACAACTGTACATACTTGGAATATAATATCCAGATGCTGTTGCTGTTACGACCAAAAGGTATTCTATTGTAGATAATCATGGCTGGTTAGAAATTATCTTCTTATCCACTAAAATCTCATACTCAATGGACAAGTATCTGAGCTGCAGCAATACTGGTGGCTTTTAACTGTTCTATGCAGTATTTGGGCAGTCAGCAAGCTCGTCTACCATGACTTTCACCTCTTTGCACTGGTTAGAACTTAGCACATAGCCATCTAGCAAAAGAACAACATTTTCTCATCAAATGTTCACGTGTGTGTGTGCGCGCGCGCGTGTACACACGCCCAATTTCTTTAGTCTCGAGGCAGACATGGAGTGACTGGATGGAATGGAGGTCCAAGGCTGGTTTTGTTTAGTAGAGGCCCAGATATCCTATTTAAACCTGGGTCTGGAATTTAATGGCCTAGATTACCTTTCAAAGGTTTAAGGCCCTGGAACCTTCTCAAAAACCAAGGAAATTCATCCAGTTGAGCACTGCTTGTCCTCACTTGCAAACAAGCTGGATCCTCTCTCCTAAAAGAGACTCTTTATTAATAATGTCAAAAGTCCAGCAAGTGGACACCTTGCAAGGTTACTTAAAGGGGGCTCTGGAAGAGTACTTGGGTTCTTGTACTTTTCTTGGTTGCTCTGGCTCAGGGTTTCTCAGCCTCTGCACTATTGACAGTTGCGGCCAGAGGATTCTTTGTGGTAGAGGCCATCCTGTGCCTTGTAAGATGTTCTGTACCATCCTGGGCCTCTACCCACTAGATGCCAGTAGCACTCCTCCCCACCAGTGTGACAGTGACAAATGTCTACAGATACTGCCAAATGTTCTCTCGCGGGGGGGAGGGGATTGCCCCAGTTGAGAACCACTGCACCAGTGAGTTGAATGTAGCATCTCTCATGCTGGCTATCTAGCGAGTGCCCACGGAAGTGCTTTCAGCTGGCATAAAGTTTCCCTGGGGCCTTGTCCCCCTTGTGGATCTCTCTTGAGTCATGTGTGCCTCTTATGGTTTGTTAAACAATTCTGTTTCTCTTCCATTGAATCCATAGCCAAACCTGAGAATTCACCCTCATTCAGGTTTAGCCAGTGATGGATCACATTTAGTTCTGCTTAGTTCTTTGAGCAGCTTCTCTGGTTTTAAACTAAATTGTTCATAAAATGGCTCCCGCTCTCAAGACACTCATAAATGCCTACAGCTCTATGCCGTATGCTCACTCAAAGCTCCCACATGGCCATTTTATGGCCTAAATCCAGGAGGTATTAAACAAAGTCAGCTATGACTCTATTAATATTTCCTTACTATGTGTTTCAGGATAGTTTTAACAAAAATGGATTCATGGAGGGGCGCCTGGGTGGCTCAGTCGTTAAGCATCTGCCTTCTGCCTCAGGTCATGGTCCCAGGGTCCTGGGATCGAGCCCCGCATCAGGCTCCCTGCTCGGCGGGAAGCCTGCTTCTCCCTCTCCCACTCCCCCTGCTTGTGTTTCCTCTCTCGCTGTCTCTCTCTTTCAAATAAATAAATAAAATCTTTAAAAAAAAAATGGATTCATGGACATGCTGGGTAGAATATCTGTTGAGTAGAAAAAAGAAGACAAAGGGATAAATGGCACATGGTGACACAGTTGGTACATGCTTCTCACCTTGTGTTCTTAGAAGCCCAACTCTGTCCCTGATTGTGATCTCAAAGGAGTAAGGTCTCCTTCCAATGCTGGCATTCTCCTAATTGTTAATGGATCAGAGCTAGGCTTATGCTCATAGCTGACTTGGAGCTTGCCAGCTTTGATAACCCGTAATTAACATGATCTCTGTCTATCCATGACTTCTTTTCTTCATTCCTGCCATAAGCACTTCTTGAGCACAAAATTTCTCTAGGTACCCGAAATGCAGAGAGCCTAAAATGTGTTGTTGGCCCTTAACGAGCTCACAGTCTAATGAGGACAGATGAGTTGACCAGTAGGTACAGTACAGAAGGATCAGCACAGTGGGGGACTGGGCTGTGTGTGTGGGGGGCGGTGGTGGTGGTGATTTATTGTGCTTTGGAGAATTTTGGAAGGCTTCGCTGTGCAGAGAACACTTGAACTTGATCTTCAAGGGTGGCTGCCATTTAGAAGGAGGAGGGAGGTGGCTCCTTGGTGAAAGAGAAAGGAGTGGACATGCAAAAGCACAGAGGAGTTGGTGATGCCAGAGTGTCCAACGAAGAGGACTTAGAGGCACTTGAGTGCAACGTTGGTTTGGAGGAGGAGGTAAGGACATCTGTGGCTTACTGTATAGAGCAACCACGTGGCTGTCTATATAGTAACCTAATGAGACCAAAAATCATGCACATATTTGGGGGATAATAACTGACTATGGGCATGGATGCAAATGGCAGGAGGGCCAAACAATGCACATGGCCTACACTCCAAGGCACCTCTTGTCATTAAATCCGCAGGGAGGCGAAAGGGTAAAGTGCTTTTGAAGTTGCAAGTTTGGTATGCCTGGAGCATAGGCTGTGTCTTGCTGTGTATTGGATAATAGTATTAAAAAGTTTAGGTAACATTCATTATGAAGAGCCCCACTGTGCACATCTCAGGAGTTTGGATTGGACATATTGTGGGGTAGTAGTTCTCAGCCTGGAGGTGACTTTGTCCCCAGGGGACATTTAGCAATGTCTGAAGACAGTATTGGTTGTCACACCTGGGGGTGGTGATATATTAGTCTCCTATTGCTGCCATAACAAACTTAGTGGTTTAGAGCAACATAAATTTATTACCTTATAGTTGTGGGAAGTCAGAAGTCTGAAGTGGGTCTCACAGGGCTAAAGGCAAGGTGTTGGTAGGACTGTGCTCTGAAGGCTCTAGGATCTGTTTCCTTTGCTTTTTCAGTGGCTCCCTTCTTCCACATTCAAAGCTAGCCTTGTTGCATCTCTTTGACTCTCTTCCATAGTCCTTTCTCTCTCTTACTCTCTTAAGGACCCTTGTGATTACAGTGGGCTCACCTGGATAATCCAGGATAATCTCATTATTTTAAGGTCAGTTGATTAGCAACCTTTAATTCCATCTGCAGCCTTAATTCCCCTTTGCCAGTAACCTAACATATTCACAGGTTCCAGAGATGAGGGTGTGGACATCTTCCGTGGGACATTAGTCTGTTTACTACAGGAGGAGGTGCTATTGGCATCCAGAGGGGGAGAAGCCAGGGACGCTGCTAAGCATTCTACGATGCACAGGGCAGCTCCACAGCAAAGAATTCTCTGGCCTTCAATGGCAAGCATGCCCAGGTCGAGAAACCCTGTGGTAGAGAATGGGAGAAATTGGTGATTTTTTTTTTTTTAGCGTGAGGGTGTAACATGATCAGATACGTCTTTTAGAGAGATCACTCTGGTGTCTGGGGGTGGGGTGGGGGAACAATGCATTAACAGAGTGAAACAAGCAGGGGGGACAGATATTCAGAGGAGGCAGGCATGGGGAAACCATGCCAAGCATCCTACCAACAGATGGGAGTTGGCATATAAACATAATACTTCTGCATTTCTTTTCCATTTTAGCAAACTGTTTTCTGGCATTATTGAACTACTACTAGGTTCGTCTCTGTAGACTAATGGTTCTCATCTGTGGGTGAGTTTGCACCCTGAGCACATTTGGCAATACCTGGCAGCGTTTTTGGTTCCCAGAGCCTGGGGTAGGGGGTCGCTACTGACATCTGGTGGGTTTAGGCCAGGGATGCTGTTAATCATCCTGCAACATAGAGGACAGACAGACTGCAGCGACAAAGGATTATCCTGCTCGAGATTTCAGTAGCACTGAAGCTGAGGAACTCTGCGTAATGTGCTACTTTATATAAGAAACTGAATTCTGGGTTTTGATTTCCAGTACTATTTTCTCTCATGCTTCTAGCTTCACTCTTCGTCACTGTCTTCTTTTTTCTGGTATATGTCAACCAGAGCTCTGAATTGGGGAAAAAAAAATGCCTTTCCAAAAGATACTGAAGATAGGAAAAAAATGTGGGGTGTCTAAATGTACGTGTAGGGAAAAATTGAGTGGTAAATATAATGGTGGAAACTGGAATTAAAATTTAAAATGTGGGCAGAGTTGAATACTGTTGTTAAAAAGAGAGGCTCACCGGTGTCACCAAAGAGGAAGTAATTAGCTTCACATATGAACTTGACAAAGGGCATTTTACAAGGAATTATGTCCGAAATCAGCATAATGCCATAAGAACTTAGAAATTAGGAAAATAGTTACTCAGCTTTCATATGGTTTCTCTTGGAGTATCCCTCTGCTAGGATTCATCCCTAACGTAATTTTAAACTTAAATAGAGAATAATGTGAAGGTAACTTCTTAGATGCCTGGAGATTGAGCTTTCACTAGAATTTGGGGATTTGCAGGTTGGAAAGAGCAAGTTTTAGACTCACGAAGGACCTCGGGTAGCCTCTAGTCGCAGCCTCCTTATCTCACAGTTAAAGAGAGGGACAGGAAGGATTAAGCTGAAATCCAGACAAGCTAAGGGCAGAACTACCTGGAACTTCTTCTGGACTCTCAGTATAAAGTGCTAAACTTCTGGAAAAAGTCTGCGGCCACAAGCACCTTATACCTTGGCAGTCTCGTTTCTATCCCCATTACTTACGGAAACAGTTCTCTTGAAGGTCCCACAATTCCAGGACTGTTCTTAGACCTCCTTTGGCTGGACTTCTGAGCAGAAGTGCCTCACTGTCCTGCCTGCGCTCCTGCCCCCCCCCCCCCCGAGTCACAGCTGCCGTCTCTGCATCTCCAGTGTTTCTTCCTGCTCTTCTGCCTCTGGGCTTGGTCGTCTTTGTCCACCCATCCCCGCGGTCCTGTGTTTTTCCTTCAAATCATTCTCCTGTGATGATCTCATTCACTCCTGTGACTTGAGCCATCATCCCTCTCAGGGACACGCTTAACTGTGGCATTTGAGTCTCCGGTTTCCTCCTGGACGTCTGCTCGCAGTGTCAGCCGGACTCCTCGTGTTCTGCATGTCTGAGGCAGAGCAGGTCAGCCCCCTTTCCTAGGAGCACGCTTTCCTTTCTGCATTCCTTATTTTGGTTGGTGTCATCATTCTTGTGCCTGCTTACTTCTCTCAGATTGCAGGCCTCTGATCACCTGGTCCCATATCTCTCTGAGAAAGCTCCATTTCCACTTCTTGGCTCAACCAGATGCCGTCTCAAAATAAACAGGCTTTCAGTATGGTACATGTCATGACACATTCAAGATTTGCGGAATTGTGAGCTCATTTTTCCACAGTGGGATTCTGATTCTTCAGTCTGGTGCCTGCAGCAGGGAAAGTATGTTTCATATCAGAATCCAGTCAATGACTGAGGGAATCTGCATTCCAACAGCAGTTTTGCAAATCCTGGAGACGCACCTTTGGGGCATGACATCTTGTTCTAAAGTTTACTGCATCCTCTCTGGGTCATTGCTTATGAAAAAGAGAGTGAGACTCTAATTGCAACTCTGTTACAATATGGCAGAAGAGGTAGAATGTAACGTGTGAAAAAATGAAATTAGTTACTGTGTTAGTAGGTAAAGAATGATATTTTCTTGAGCTATTAGGGAACTGCAAATCAAAACCACAATGACATACCACTTCATACCCACTAAGATGGCTGCCTTTATAAAAAGGATAATGACAGGTGTTGGCAAGAATGTCTCGATTTTGAAAGGCTCCTTCACTATTGGCGACAATGCAAAATGGTGCCATGGCTTTGAAAAACAGCATGGGGGTTTCTCAAAAAATTAAACATAGAGTTACCATATGACTCAGTAATTCTACCTCTAGGTACATATTCAAGAGAAGTGAAAGTATGTCCACGCAAAAACATGTCCATGAATATCCATAGCAGCTTTATTGTAATAGCCAACATGGTGGAAATAACCAAATGCCCATCAGTAGATAAATGGATAAACACACTGTGCCCTATCCATACAATGCAAGATTATTCAGCAATAAAAAGGAACAAAGTACTGATATGTGCTATAGTACGGATGAATCTTGGAAGCAAGCTAAGTGAAGGAAGCTAGTCACAAAGGGCCACAAATTATATTATTCTGTTTATATGAACTGTCAAGGATAGGCAAGTCCAGACAGACAGAAAGTAGATTAGTGGCTGCCAGAGGCTGGCAGTAGCGAGGGATGGGGAGTGACTGCTAATAGATACTGGGTTTCTTTTTGGGATGTTGAACGTGTTCTGCAACAAGATAAAGGTGACGGTGGCACAACCTGGTGAGTATCCTTTAGGATATTGCTGAGTTGTGTACTTTAAAAGGATGAATTTTACAGTAGGCGAATTTTAATATCAGTTAAAAAAAGAATGGTGTTTATAACTTTTAGAAAATATAACTATTGTTGCTACATCATATTTTCAAGAAAACATAAACATAAGTGAGCAGTCGGCCTAGGCCTAATGTATGTGAAATGCTGGCCTTGAAGACGCAGCAACGGAGGTAGTAACAGCTCAGGCAGATTCAATGGAAGAGTTGACAGCCAGCCCAGGATTTTCTGAGATTGGTTACCGTGGAGATTCTGTGTCTTGATTATTAGGCCTTGAAAGCAAGTGATTAAAAAGATCGTTTTTCACAATACACAGGGACTTTAAAAACTACGACTTTAAAAACTACTTACGATCTTGAAAAATTGCCCAGCCATATCACACCAGAGCTATTAAATAGCCAAAGATTTTTCAGGAGCCATTAGAATTAAAAGCAACTGGAGAAACCACCCATCAAACTGTGTGCTGATGGACCCAAGAGAAGGCTAAGCCTAGGCTATTCATGTCTGTGGAAGAATTGGAAATGAATTGAATGGATCAAGGAAAATGGCACATTTTTGTTTCTGTGTATCTGGACAGCTCATGGAAACAGGTGAATTCATACCACCTATAGGAGCCAAAGTGTGAATAAGCATTAGATCAATGCTTGCATTGCTGATAACTTCATCTCTCAGGCATTGAAAGACAATTAGGCAAGCTGGTACTCTTGAGACCTAAATGGCTCTTGAGCGAAGTATCACTCTTCTCACGTTGGAACTTCCAGTTAATTCCCTGAGCGCTTATTTCAGTTGAAGGGTGTTGATGGTAATGGCAAGTGAAACAACAATTACTGTTTGCAGAGTGCTCACCAGTTTTTGTTGTTGTTGTTGTTATTACAACAGTCCTCTGGGATGCTGCTGTCAGCATTTATTTTGTACATGAGGACGCCGAGACTCCGATTCAGAGGTAGCCAAACTGACTTGGAGAGGAAAGGAAGTGAGTGGGTTAGAGCTGGACTCTGCCTTGTAACCGTAAAGAAATTACAAAGCATATTTCTGCCTCAGTTTCCTCATCTATCAAATGGTGATAAAGTGCCTGCCTCAGGGAGTTTTTGTGAGGATCTCAATACTTAATTACTTGGAAAGTGCCCAGCACATAGGAAGGGCTAAAAGATGCGAAAGAGAACAAGGTTAAATAAATGGAAGATGTGTCCAGGTCACACAGGTAGGAGGCCACAAAGGTAGGATTTGGATTAAAATATTACCTCAGTAAAAAATATGTATTCTGCACCTACTGTGTGCCAGGAAGCTTGGTCTTTCCACAGTGGCAACCGAAGAGGGCTTAGGTGACCAACAGGTGAATGAGTAGACCTAGTTGAGTTAGACAACAGCAGAAGGCAGTTGGAAATATATTTTGCAAGCTGTCACCCCTGCTGTTTTGGCCTAGTGGCTTGGAACACAGGAACTGGCCAGATTTGCATTGCGGATTTGTTATAACCCAACATGCCAACAGGCCTAGGGGTAATAACCTTCATTCCCACACGCTAGTCATAGTAAGTTCATTGCATCAGACACTTTTTGTTTGTAGAACACTTAGAATTTTGGAAACTGGATAGCTCCCAGTCCAGCCCTGGTTCTCTAGCTGGTAAATGGCAGACTGCTTTCTCACTTCAAGCCTCCTGTTTTTCTCACCTCCTCATACCACCACTGTCATGTGAGATCACGCTGACTTTTTCATGGCTCATCTCTCCAACATCTTTCTAGGCGAACAGGGCAGCATCACTCAATTGAGGCTATACCATCTACATTCGCATGCTTTTTTTTTTTTTCCTCTCAAAACCTAACTGTAGCTCCCATTAATATTTCTAGACTGAATTCAGCAGTCTAGGAACAAAAGAGAATATTAGGAGGGGAAAGGCTTTAAAAAATTTTCTATGTAGTCCAGATATCCATGTAATACTTAAATCCTATCTATGGCATCCCCAGTCTATGCCTGGACCCCCCAAATAAAGACCTTCACAGTTCTGCCTTTGGATTATAATGGATATGGAAATTCTTCCTGAAATTGTGTTAAAAACCAGTCTCCCTGGTATTTCTACCATGCTACAAATGAATTCTGCCGCTCCTGTTCTGCGGATAGTCACCAGTATTGTGTTATCTTCTTCCATAGAGAAGTACAGGTTGGCTTAGCTTTCTTTCTGAGTGTCAACACAAAGTTTGGTCATATTTTCTTTTTGGCAGATAAGAATTGTGACTATATCAAACTAGAATTGAGGAATAGTTTAAACTGTTGACCCAACGTTCTCTTGCAAACTACTTACGGAAATCCAGGATTAGAACTCACTCTGTTGGGGGCACCTGGGTGGCTCAGTTGGTTAAGCGTCTGCCTTCAGCTCAGGTCATGATCCCAGGCTCTTGGGAACGAGTCCTGCATTGGGCTCCCTGCTCGGTGGGGAGTCTGCTTCTCTTTCCACCCCTCCCCCCTGCTTGTGCTCTCTCTCTCTCATGCTGTCTCTCACACACTCTCTCTCTCTAATAAATAAAAGATTTTTATTTATTAGAGAGAGAGCGAGCATGAGCAAGGGTAAGAGGGGAGAGGCAGAGGGAGAAGCAGGTGCCCCACTGAGTAGGGAGCCCGATAGGGGGCTGGATCCCAGGACCCATGAGATCATGACCTGAGCTGAAGGCAGACACTTAACTGACTGAGCCACCCAGGCGCCCCAGAGTTACAAGTTTTTAAACAAATGAATTAGTGCATTTCTCTTTGCAATATTATTCTGAATTTCGGTCCTCCCTGGGGGAAGCTAGATGCAGAAGAGTTAGTAGGTCGTGATCATCAAGTTTGTCTCTCTTTACCTAGAAATATTGCTCTTATAGGAAATGTTTAAAATCCTGATATGTATTTTACTGTCCTCATAAGGTACCATTTCTAATTTATATAAAGATATGGTAGATGTATCTTATGTAAATGTTCATTGAAATCTAAAACCGTTGTAAAAAAGACAAGATATTTTTTTAAAGTTCACTGAATGAGAAAGTTGAATGGTCAAGAAGAAAATTAACTTAGTATACCTACAGAGATTTTCTCTAAGTCATTGTTTCTATGCAATATTTTTACAGTGCAGAAAGGTTAATTTTTTCTGTTTAATATTTTTAGAGAGAGCATGCGTGCATGTGCGAGCGGGGTAGGGGGCGGAGGGAGAGGGAGAGAGAATCCTCAAGCACACTCCCCACTGAGTGTGGAGCCAGACTCAGGGTCTTGATCTCATGACGTTGAGATCGTGACCTGAGCCGAAATCAAGAGTTGGATGCTCAACTGACTGAGCCACCCAGGCGCTCCAATTTTTTTCTCTTATTTGGAAAGACTTCTTCCAGAGTTTTATTTATTTACCTTTACATCTTGTAATTTAATATTTTTATTTTTTTTAATTTTTAATTGAAGTACAGTTGACATAATAATATTATTTTAGTTTCAGGTGTACAACACAGTGATTCAACACTTACGAAATTTTCTCCATGATCAGTGTAGTGACTTTTCATCACTATACAAAGTTATTACACTATTATTGACTGTATTCCCTGTGCTGTACTTTTCATCCCCGGGACTTATTTATTTCATAACTGGAAGTTTATACTTTTGAATCCTCTTCACCTATTTTGCCTTCCACACTTGCCTCCCCCCCCATTCTCTATATTTATGAGTCTGTTTCTCTGTTGTTGTTGTTGTTATTTGTTTGTTTTGTTTCTTATATGCCACACATAAGTGAAATCATGATACTTGCCTTTCTCTGTCTGACCTATTTCACTTAACATGATATCTTCTAGGTCCATCCATGTTGTCACAAATGGCAAGGTTTCATTCTTTTTTATAGATGAGTAATATTTTATTGTGTATATACATAACACCTCTTCTCTACCCATTCATCTGTTGATGAACACTTGGGCTGCTTCCATATTTTTTTTAAATTTTTTTATTGTTATGTTAATCACCATACATAACATCATTAGTTCTTGATGTAGTGTTCCATGATTCATCGTTTGTGCATAACACCCAGTGCTCCACGCAGAACGTGCCCTCTTTAATACCCATCACCAGACTAACCCATCCCCCCAGCCCCCTCCCCTCTAGAACCCTCAGTTTGTTTTTCAGAGTCCATCGTCTCTCATGGTTCGTCTCCCCCTCCGACTTACTCCCCTTCCTTCTTCCCCTCCTGCTATCTTCTTCTTTTTCTTTTTTCTTAACATATGTTGCATTATTTGTTTCAGAGGTACAGATCTGTGATTCAACAGTCTTGCACAATTCACAGCGCTCACCATAGCACATACCCTCCCCAATGTCCATCACCCAGCCACCCCGTCCCTCCCAGCCCCCACCACTCCAGCAACCCTCAGTTTGTTTCCTGAGATTAAGAATTCCTCATATCAGTGAGGTCATATGATACATGTCTTTCTCCGATTGACTTATTTCACACTTCCATATTTTTTTAAACATAATAAAAAATTATAAATCAAACAAAAAGTTATTTTTAAAGAGGGAGAGGAAGGAAGAGAGAGAGAGGAAGGGGAGGGGCAGAGAAAATCTTAAGCAGGCTTCACCCCCAGCACGATGCTCCATCTCACAACCCTGAGATCATGACCTGAGCTGAAATCAAGAGTCAGACACTTAACTGACTGAGCCACCTGGGCGCTTCTGCTTCAGTATCTTGGCTATTGTAAATAATGCTGCAATAAACATAGGGGTGCATATATTTTTTGAAAGTGATTTTGTTTTCCTTGGGTAAATACCCGGAAGTACAATTACTGGATTGTTCGCTATTTCTTTTTTTAGTGTTTTTTAAAATTTTAATTCCAGTATAGTTAACATGCAGTGTTATATTAGCTTCAGGTGTACAATATAGTGATTCAGCACTTCTATACATTATTCAGTGCTCATCATGAAAAGTGCTCTCTTCATCCCCTTCACCTGTTTCACCCACCCTTCCCCCACCTGCCTCCCCTCTGGCAATCACCAGTTTGTTCTTTATAGTTAAGAGTCTGTTTTTTGGTTTGTCTATTTTCCTTTTGTTCATTTGTTTCATTTTTTATTTGAAGATTCTACCCATTTATTTGACAGAGCACAAGTAGGGGGAGCGGCAGGCAGAGGGAGAGGTAGAGGGAGAAGCAGGCTCCCCGCTGAGCAGGGAGCCCGATGTAGGGCTCAAACCCAGGACCCTGGGATCATGACCTGAGCTGAAGGCAGCCGCTTAACCAACTAAGCCACCCAGGTGCCCCTGTTTTGTTTCTTAAATTCCATATATGAGTCAAATCATATGGTACTTGTCATTCTCTGGCTTATTTCACTTAGCATTATACTGTCTAGATCCATCCATATTGTTGCAAAATGGCAAGATTTCATTCTTTTTCATGGCCAAATAGTATTCCTGTGTGTGTGTGTGTGTGTACGTGTGTATGTGTGTACACACACACACCACCTCTTCTTTATCCATTCATCTTATCAGTGGACACTTGGGCTGGTTTCATAATTTGACTATTGTAAATAATGCTGCAATAAACATAGGTGTGCAATATATCTTTTCAAATTAGTGTTTTCATATTCTTTGGGTAAATACCTAGTAGTAGAATTACTGGATCATATGGTAATTCTGTTTTTAATTTTTTGAGGAACCTCCATATTGTTTTCCACAGTGGTTGTACCAGCTTGCATTCCCACCAGAAGTGTACAGGAGTTCCTTTTTCTCCACATCCTCACCAACACTTGTTTCTTGTGTTTTTGATTTTAGGCATTCTGACAGGTGTGAGGTGATATCTCATTGTGGTTTTGATTTGCATTTCCCTGATCATTTGTGCTGTTGAGCATCTTTTCATGTGTCTGTTGGCTGTCTGTACGTCTTCTTTGGAGAAATGTTTGTTCATGTCTTCAGACTATTTTTAAATTGGATTATTTTTTTGAGTGTTGAATTGTTTAAGTTCTTTATCTATTTTAGTATCTAAAATTTTAGATACTTTATCAGATATGTCATTGGCAAATATCTTCTCCCATTCAGAAGGTTGTCTTTTAGTTTTGTTGATTGTTTCCTTCACTGTGCAGCAGCTTTTTATTTAATGTAGTCCCAATAGTTTATTTTTGCTTTTGTTTATCTTGCCTCAGGAGACATATTTAGAAAAATGTTGCCGTAGCCGATGTCAGAGAAATTACTGCCTGTGCTCTCTTTTGGGATTTTTATGGTTTCAGGTCTCACATTTAGGTCCTTATTCCATTTTGAGTTTATTTTTGTGTATGGTGTACAAAAGTGGTCCAGTTTTGTTCTGCACATAGCTGTCTAGTTTTCCCAGCACCATTTGTTGAAGAGACTTTTTCCCATTGCATATTCTTGCCTCGTTTGTCAAAGATTAGTGACCATATAATCATGGGTTTATTTCTGGGCTTTTTATTCTGTTCCATTGGTCTGTGTGTTTGTTTTTGTACCAGTACCATACTGTTTTGATTACTACAGCTTTGTAGTATATCTTGAAGTCTGGAATTCTGATACTTCCAGTTTTGTTGTTCTTTCTCAAGATTGCTTGTTCTAGTTCTGTGAAAAATGCTGTTGGTGTTTTGATAGGAGTTGCATTAAATCTGTAGATTGCTTTGGGTAGTATGGACATTTTAATAATATTCTTCCAATCCATGAGCATGGAATATCTTCCCATTTATTTGTGTCAAAAGACTTCTTGAGGAATTTTAGACATGATCTGTTAGCGTAATTTCTCTGTCTATATATCTCTACACATCATTTTTTAATTTCATAATAACATCTTTAGTAATAAAAATGAATGGTTAGTTATTACTATATATAATTAGAACAGTCTGGATAAATTATTTTTATGAAAATACAAGCTTTAAAACTCCATGATAAAAATGTAAAGGGAGCAAAAGGTCTGTGTCTTAGTTTGAGTTCCTCCAAAGTCAGGACCTGCGTTGAGTGTGGTTTATTTGGGAGGTGATCCCAGCAAGCAGGAGTGAAAAATGAGGGAGAATGAAATGCCATTGTAAGTTATGTCATGGAAGTTGCAGTTGTGGACAAAGGGACAACAGAGGTTCCATCGGGACCACTGGAAAACATATAGAATGCCTCTCAGGATGATTCATCTGTATTTCAGTTACCTATTGCTGCATAACAAATCATACCCAAACTTAGTGGCATGATTCTGTGAGTCAGGAATTAGATCAGGGCACAGCTGGGCAGCTCTGCTCTACATGGCATCAGCTGGGTTCACTCATTTGGCTGCCTTCAGCTGGTGTCTCAGATGCCTGGAAAGTTCAAAATGTCTTCATTTACATGTGTGGTGCCTTGGTATTCCTTCGTGTGGCTCCTCTCTCTTCAGGTGGCTAGTCTGGGTTTCCTTGCTACGTGGTGATCTCATGGTCTTTGGTCAAAGTGAGTCACAAGGTCAGCCCAGATTCAAGGGCAGGGGAAGTAGATTCTGCTTCTTGATGGGAGAAGCAACAAAGAATATGTGGCCTTCTTTGTTCTGTCACAAGCTAAAGGATGGGGATCTGGAAAATGTCTCCATTGGATTCCATCCTCCATTGGTTGAGATTCTTTCCAGGGTTTTTAACTTGACTGGTAACTTCTTGCACATGACTGTGTGTTCACCATAGAGATGGGTCACTAGCGGCACAAGGTTGGTGTGAGCTTGCACAGAACTTCCCAGCACAGTTCCAGCTGAATTCAAATATTTAGCATAGGCTCATGGGGAGCAGCATTTAGAATTAGTCACCCACTGTCTTAGCTAACCAAAAGCATTACTGAAGGATGATATGACCATAGACTTTGGAGGTGTCTAAGCCTGGGGTCAAATCCTAGGGACACTACTTGTGAGGTATGAATTTCAGTTTCTTCACCTTTAAGGGGAATATAATTGTATTTTCTTTGTAGGTGGTTGTGAAACCAATGATGAGTGCACTTAGGACCAGTGCCCTATGACGTATTATGCACCAGGGTCTAGTGTTTATTACTCAGTCTACTTCATTCTGAAATGCTGTCACAGGCAGATGCAGGTTAATGGTTTTATAATGCCTTCAGAGGAAAAAAGGCAATAATACTACGGTAAATGTAAGTAACAATTGTAAGATGCAATTTTAGGCTTTTTAAACTGTATGGAAAATACGCAGTAGTTGAAGAAACTATGTTGTGTAGTTTTTCCTCTATATTTTAGCTTTTAAGATTTGTGTACTACATTTTAAATTGTATCAAAAAGATTGCAACTTGGTTCCTGTCAAATGCATATAACCCATAAGTAAATGGCAAAATAAGCCCCCTGTTTTAATTTTAGTCAAAGTTGGGGCAAAGAAGTTAATTAAGACTGTCCATCCAGCCTTATAGCAGTTGTTTATTAGATGAGTTATTATATTGATTTATCTGCCGCCTTTAGGGAATTTGCACATATTCTTCATTTGGCAATAACTGCAGCTCAGACAACCCCCATTGGCTATAAGAGTATCATTGTGCAAAGCTACTTGTTCTTAGAACTTTTTGTTGTGCTCCATAGAGATCTGTCCAAATGACTGGAATGACAAAACACAGAGCAAAACATGCAGGCCTCTTTGGCTAAAACTGGCATTCTAAAGCTTAGAGGCATGGGGTAGCAAATGAAAAAATTTAATTTTTTTCTATAATTAGCTGATAATGATAATCTGTATCAACTACTGAAGTATTATACTTCAGTAATTCTTCTTACCAGTTAGTTCACTCACTCATTCATTTATCAAGTAATTCAGCATATCTTAAGTGTCAAGCTCAGGGTTTAGCGGGATAATAATTATAATAACCAATATTTATTGAATGCTTGCCTTGAACTAGTTATCCTACTGAATGCTTTGAAAGGCATTGGATCATTAAATCCTCACAATAATCAAAGGAAGTCCAAAGCCAGTAAATAGGGAAGGTAGGATCTGAATCCAGCTTGGAGAATTTCACCCAGGAAAGCAAATACATATGGTCCTTGTTCAGAAGGTCCTCAGTCTAGAGAGACATGTAATAACCATAATAGCTAACAATTATGGACCACTTACCTGAGTCAAACACTCTTAGAATTACTTTACATGCATGAATTCATTTAGTTCTCCTATCAACTCCATGAATTGTTATTACTAGCCCCATTTTATAGACAAGGAAGCATAGACACAGAGAATTAAGTAGTTTGTTCAAGGTTACACTGCTGGCAAAGGATTGGGTCAGGATTTGAATCCAGATAGCCTGGTTTTAGATCTCTTGCTTGTAACCATCATTCCATATAGGGTAGATTTAGTACCTTCTAATGTGAGCTAAAACAGAAGTTTTGTAGAAGGGGCTTTAAGAATGGAAAGTCAAACTCTGCTTGGGGAAGCCAGGTGAGATGATATTTGAAGTCCATATTTTTTTTTTTTTTGAAGTCAGTCTTAAAACAGGGAGTGTGTACTGGGAACAAGGATGGGAAAGAAGGCAAGTAGAAGAAACAGAATGAGCAAAAATATGGAAGAGTTAGTAAGCAGGGCATAGTGTAGAAACTAAAAGTTGTCTGATATGATTGGAAAGTGGGTCATGAATTCTGGAGTTGTTTTGCATTTGAGTTAATCTTGTACTCAACCAGCCATTAAGATCCAAGGAACAGGACAAACAATAAATATACAATAACTTTCTTAATGTTAATATCTCATATAACCATGGTACATTTATGAAAACTTAGAAACACATTTGTTACCCCGGTAATCTTAGTGATACTGGTCAACTGCAGTACTTTTAACTGAAATAGAGAACTTACTTGGAGTCACCAGGTTTTCTGCTATCCTTTTTCAGTTTCAGGATCCTATTCAGGAACCCACATCGCATGAAGTTAGCATGGCTTCTTAGTCTCTTCAAGTCAGTCTTTCATGACCTTTTCACTCTGTGGAATGTTTCCCAGTTTTGGTTTGTCTGGTGTTTCCCATGATTAGAACCAGGTGATGGAAAGAACACACACAGCATGTTTGAACACCATTGTTAATGTGTATCCACTTTAGTAAAATACAATGTGTATATTAATGGTGGTACTTTTCACCCAGTGACCCACCTCCTTTTGTCCTGTTTGTGTGGTAGCACAGTCATATGCCTGTTGAGCAGATGCAATATTGAGGGTATAGACTGTGGCTAGGGGACTGAAGAAAGCCCCCACATAACAGTGACCTCGCTAGCAACCAGTTGACTTGACTGGCCCTTTAGCCATATTCTCTCTCTGTAACTTGGATTTCCCTACCCTTCTCCATTACTTGAAAAGTCATAGGATACTGCTTTGTTTGCACTTATTGCCATTAAAAGCATTTTTTTTTTTTAGGTGCTGCATTTGTTGGGGTGTGAGGCTGGGAAAACTCCCAACACCAAAATGCTCTTTGTCATTCCTCAATGTTGGGGTGGGGGGAGGAAGATTTTGAGTAAATATTCATTTACATCAGCAGCATTCCTCTGTGCTCTTTGGATGCTTGCTTCTTTCTTGTTAACAGTGCTAGAATAAACACATAATTCTACCAAAATATTAGCAGTGTGTGCTGTTTCCTTTCACTTGCCAAGATTGTTTTATAATAAATACCATTGGAAAAAATACCATTGGCCAGCATCCTCAGAAATTACATTAATATCTCTAGGGAATGAAGTATGGATTTGGGAGGGGCTTTGCAAAGAGAAACAAAATATGCCTGGTTTATACTGCATTCCTTGAATATGCTGATCTTGTTGTCTTTGAGCCTGATTTGAACTTAAAATATTTCTCTCGGTGTACAAAAGTTGATATGATTATTTCCTATGATATTCACTAATTAAATACCTTGTAGAAGGTAAATCTAACATAAGGTTTCTTTTGAAACTGAGTGGTACTAAAACAGATGTTCATAATGTGCTTTCATGGTAGAAATTTGTAAATTGGATATTCGTATTTGTCAAAAATAATTGTAGTCAAATGGAAGAAATGGGTTTTCTCAACAGTTTTGTTCACTTGGTTAATATTGTATCTTAGTTTCAATTATCACGTTTATCCTTTATAGGTGCAAATGGTTATTTCCCTCCCCAGTTGAATCCTAGTCCCGTATTTCCATTTGTCTACAGGATGGTTCTTTTTGTAGCTTCCACCATCGCTTCAGATTTTAAGTGTTCAAAATAATTAATGATCCTTTCTCTGCAAGAAGGAAAGTAAGTAGATGAATAAACCACAGCCAGCTTCTTCTCTAAACTTTCCTGTTTTCTTCCATGATTACCATTTTCGCAGGCTTGGAACCCTGAAAATATTTTGATTGTTCCTTCTTTTTTATATTTTGTATTCATATGGCCCCCATATGGGGGATAGCTTATCCCTCTTTCTACATAATATTCTTAATTATCCCTTTCTTTCTGTCTATCCTGGCACAGGCCCTCATTTCTCATGCTGGGCCTTATAACTAGTTTCCTGGATGACAGGTTTTCCTCATTTTAATTCCTGCTTTTTTCTCCCTTAAGCACTAATATCATCATTTAATTTCCTATTATGAAGTCCTGTTACTATCAAGACAAAATATCGGCTGTCATATAGACTCTATCTACAATCATCACTTGTTATCAATAGTTTGTTCCTTTTGGGGTGGGGAGGGGCAGAGGGCGAGGAAGAGAATCTTTTTTTTTTAAAGATTTATCTATCTGAGAGGGAGGGAGAGAGAGAGAAGGGCATGAGTGGAGGGAGGGGCAGAGGGAAAGAGAGAAATCCCCAAGCAGACTCCCCACCGAGTGCAGAACCTGACATGGGGCTCAATCCCAGGACCCTGAGATCATGACCTGAGCTGAAATCAAGAATCGGATACTTAACCAACTGAGCCACGCAGGTGCCCTGGGAGAGAGAATCTTAAGCAGGCCCCACACCCAGCACAGAGCCCAACCTGGGGCTCGATCTCACGACCCTGAGATCACAATCTGGCCAAAACCAAGAGTTGGACACTTAACTGACTGAACCACCCAGACGTCCCAATAGTTTGTTCCTTTTTATTGCTGAGTAGTAAATTCCATGATATGGATGTACTGTAATTTATATATTGACCCGCTAAATGATATTTGGGTGGTTTCCAGTTTTGGGTGATTGTAACTAGAGCTGCTATAAATATACCTGTGTAGAGGTTTCTGTGTGAACATGAGTTTTCATTTCGCCAGGGTAAATGCCAGGAGTTAGGTTGCTGGATCACATGGTGAGTGTAAAGTGTAACCGTCAAAACCATCTTCTGGAGTGACTATACCATTTTGCATTCCTACCAGCAATGTATGAGAATTCCAGTTGTTCCACATCCTTATCAGCACTTGGTATTGTCCGTGGTTTCTGTTTTATCCATTCTAAGAGGGATGTTGTGTTATCTCATTGTGGTTTTGATTTGCATTCCCCTAACAGCTCATAATGGTAAATCTTTTTTTTATGTGCTGATTGGCCCTCCTTAGATCCTATTTGGTAAAGTGTCTATTCAAGTCCTTTGCCCATTTTTTAATCAGATAGATTTGATTTTCATAAGAGAAAATGCTTCCTAGGTTTCCCTAGGTAAGAGCATAATGAAGGCATTCATTTCTTAGCAACAGTGGCGGTAGAAGCTTCTAGCTTTTAGGGGTTGTCTGAAAGGTTTAGTTTCTGATGAGAGTGGCATCTGTTTGGTGACAATATAGTTGCAGCAAAGTCAAGGTTTTGGAGGCAACATGAATTACAGCCTCTGACAGGCTTGAGGAGGGCCAAATACAATTTAATCATCAGGTCAGTCTGTGATGTGATTTGGGAAATTGTTTTGGGAAACTTGGTCCTGAGCATCTCCATGATCCTGTTAGCTGCCCGGTATCTTCTCAACTGCCTTTCTGATTAGATGGAGTCAGCTTCTAAGAACTTAGACAAGGATGATATACTGCATCAGTTATCTATGGCCACAGAAAACGGTGTAACAAAAAATTACAAAACTTGGCTTCATCTAATAATGAATAATTATTTTTGCACTCCATTCTGTAGGTTGGTGGAGTAGGTCTATTGATGTGGGCAGAATTCGGCTGATCTCTACCGGGCTTGCTCATGCCTGTGCAGTCACAGAGCATGTTCGTAAAGGATATTCAGCTCATTTCCACATGGTCTGTCATTCTCCAGCAGGCTGGTTCAGGCTGTACTCATGGTGGATGCAGAGTTGTAAAAGGGAGAAGATGCTCCAAAGCCTGTTGAGGCAGAACCTGGAAACTGTACATTGTCACTTCTGCTGTCTTCTTTTGTTCGGGTCACAAGACCAGCCCAGATTCAAAGGATGGGGTCATAGACTCCACCTATTAATGGAAATTTCTGCCACATTGCAAGGGCCCAGTTCGGTAATCAATCTATTTTATGTATCAGTGACTTGGAATTTTGAAGTGAGTGTGTATTAAAAGAGAATCCAGAAGGAAATACATTAAAACATTAAATTGTATAGTGCTGGATGAATTTAAATCCTCTTTTTGCATTTTTGTGTTTTCACTTTGTGAAAACACAAAAGTTTACATTACTTATGTAAGGTAAACAAGAGTGAGTAGTTACTTTTGTCCATGAGGAAGGCACTAGCATTTCTCTCCAAATAGCGAGAATTGTAAATAGTAACCTTCTGAACTTGTTTAGATTTTTTTTTTTTTTTGGTGTAAAATGTTAAATGCATTATTTGTGGATGGGAACCTCTGCTTTTTAACCAAACTTTATACGTATTTTTCACAATAGCTTTGTGCGTAGAAGAAAGAGTGTAAAAGATGAGACATTCGAGTGTTAGCTCTTAAATTTGGGAGACCGGAATCGTGCATGAGAAGGAACTCTGTGCTGTTTGACTGTTGTTGGGTGGACAGTAGGATGGTGGATCCGTGGATGAGACAACAGCTAAGAAAATTGCTTTTCTTCCCTGGTGCTTTCTGGAAAATCTCAAATGTGTTCTTCACAAAAAATAAAAGTAAGGGCTATCAGAGAATCCATTTATCAAGTAGATTTGAGTTATAGCCATTATTCCCTCTAATTTTTTTGAAAAAGCTGTATTGAGAGTAATTTATACACCATGCAGTTCATCCATTTGAAGTGTAGAATTTAATGATTTCTGATATTGGCACAGACTTGTGCAACCATCAGTTTTAGAACATTTTTATCACCCCAAGAAGAAACCCTGTCCTCATCAAGCAGTCACTGTCCATTCTTCCTGCCCCAGCCCCTGAACAAACATGAATCTGCTTTTGCTTTCTGTCCCTTTGGATTTGCCTATTCTAGACATTTCATATAAGTGCAGTCGTACAATACGGAGCATTTTGTCTTTGGCCTCTTAGCACAATTTTTTCAAGGTTCATCCACACATTGTAGCATGTATCAGGACTTCATTTTATTTTGTTGCTGAATAATATTCCATTGCGTGGATAGACAACATCTTGTTTATTCATTTATCAGTTGATGGACATTTGGGTTGTTTCCACGTTTTGGCTACTATGAATAATGCTGTTATGAACCCTTAGTACAAGTCTTTGTGTGGACATATGTTTTAAATTCTCTTGGGAATATGCCCAGGAATGGAATTTCTGAGTACACTAATGTTGAAACAAATTCATTGCTTAGGCTCATTTGGCAAGTACAGTTGGTTTTGCTGAGAATACAGTCTTTTGGCCTAACCAGGGTGTGAGTGTAATACATGTTATGAGTGAATACCTGAGGGACGCCTGGGTGGCTCAGTTGGTGAAGCATCTGCTTTCGGCTCGGGTCGTGATCCCAGGGTCCTGGAATCGAGCCCCACGTCAGACTCCCTGCTCAGCGGGGAGTCTGCTTCTCTCTCTCCCTCTGCCTGCTGCTCCCCCTGCTTGTGCTCTCTCTCTCTGTCGAATAAATAAATAAAATCTTTTAAAAAATGAGTGGATACCTGAGAAGAGCTCCCAAAAATGCAGCTCTACATATACTTTTAAGCAATAGTACCAAAGTTGGAATAGGTGGTCGGCATCTTTAGGTGAGTTTTAAAGTTACTGCATAAGTTTCTGCTGCTTGTTTCCAAAATAAACTACATATATAAAAAAGAAACCTTATATTTGATATTCAGTATCTGGTATATTGCATATACTTGGTATTACCATGCATACATGGTGAATTGGAGAAGATGAAATGGTTCTGTGCCCATGGAATGAAAATGAGTAAAAGAAGGGGTAAAGTTATATAAACTATTCACTGGTCTGTCAAGCAGTGTAGGGAAAGTCTGGAGTTTTTTTGTTTTGTTTTTTTTCCAAATGGTATTTTTCTATAGGGAGAAAAGCATAATGAGAAAAAAAAGATGAGAAAGCAAGTGATGTCGTCAAGCTTTTGCCAGAATGATATGATTGAAAATTACCTGCAGCTGAGCAGAAACCACGTGGGCATGCTTAGAATTTGCTTAAGCAGTTTCTAGGCTTTCCTCCCTGCGGGCTGTTAAAATTCTTCAGCCTCAGAACATTTGAACAAGGAGAATATTGCCTTTCTCTAACTATAGAGTCTATTTAAGCATTCAGAATGCAGGCTGTGCTGAAATGCTCCACAGCCAGGTTGTGGAAATACTTATAATGTACACATCAGTTTATTCACATAATTTAAATGCATGCTTTTTACATTTTTATTTTTCTCTGAAGTTTTTCAGTGTCTTTATGACGGAATTTATTGCGTCATCTGTTACTTTACCAAGATGTCACATGTGGTGTGACCTTCTTCAGGCTGAAGGTGACCATTCAGCATATCACAACTACAAAGTTCTCTTCCCTGAACGTTGAGACTTTGAGCTACTTGCTGTAATTGTCAGTATGCCAAGCCCCAGGCTACGTGGTGCTGTTGCTGAAGAACAAGATAAATGGCTTTGAAAGAAGTTTTCTTCCCTCTGGGCAATCTTCTTGGAACCACAATGTCCTCTTCTTCCATGCAAGGGAATAGATTTTACTCTCCCCTCTCCCTGTGAGTATAGTTTTGGCAAGTCCTTGTCACTGTTAATTCAGGGGGGGCTGCCAATTCGAAGGATGTAGTGAATGTTAAACCAAGAGGCTGCATTTAGCCTCTGCTTCCCTCGCAGCAGAATACGATTCTTATGCTGTGATCCCTTGTGAAATCAGATAATTAGGTGACTGCCTGTACCAAGGACAAGTCTCCCTATTCCTTCATCCACTTACCAGCCAGGAAAAGAATTGATCCATCAGTCCATCTACCAGCGAGTATTTGTTAAATATCCATGCCCCTGTTACTGTCCAAAATCTTGTGATGTAAAACTGCCTTACCCTTCATCCAGCTTACCATTCTAGTTGGATAGTGTACGGAAAAAACTAGGGAATAACACAGAAGTACTTAATTGAGGGAAAATTGTTGAGATGCCTGATAATTCCATCTAAATTGAGAGAAGGGGGAATCTGGGATGATTGGGAATGATCAAAGAAGACCTCAAAGAAGGGGGACCTTGAGCTGGCTCTGGAGGTAGATAGAACATCAGTATATGAAGTGGAGACTCGCAGGCATTTGAGGCTGGGGAAGAAATATGAACCATAGTTCCAAGAGAAGAAGCAACCCGGCCAACAGTTCCAAGGAAGAAGCGATCACTCTATATATGAGGTTATGACTGGAGCCCCCAGGGACAAAGCAGCAAAGCCAGAAGTTGGTTTTTAAGCATCTGAGCAAACCTCTTATTTTCGTGATGTATCTTCGTTTGTCCCATTGCATATTTTACAATAGAAGGTCCTTTAAGGCGAGGCAGTGCCGTTCTTCCTAGGTTTGCGTTTAGGTATTTGATTTTTTGAAACCCCGTGACTTTTAGAAGCAGACAAAAGCAGAGTGAGGATGAACACCCAATTCCAGTGTAGGAGAATTTTCTTTCTCCAGTTCATTGAAAAGATTAATATTTTTGGGTTCTTGTTATGTTCAGATGGGAAGCAAAATACAGATGCAAGCCTAGAAGACAATGCAGATGCCAAGTTTATGTTTTCTTGAACAGCAGCTGTGGAATCAACAACTTTAGCCCAATGAAAGAGCAGTGAGGACGAATCAAAGAGTGGAATATTCATGTTCCCTTCCCCAGGGCATTAGTCTTATGTCTCATTTACATTTTATTAGATTTTAAAACTATGGAATCAGAAGCTTATCGAAAATATTACTGTAAGAGAACATACTGAATAAGATGGTGGATACAGGATTCATTACTCTGTTAACATTAGTGGTCATCCAAACATACTTTTTACTGGCATGAAATCATAGCTGTAGGATGACCTTGCTTACTAAAAATCACTTAACATTTTAATAAACATTGGCTTAAACTTAAAAGGAAGCTTTACAAATGTGTGGTTCTCATCTACTTTTACTTAACCAGGAGTATGGGGGTTGGGAGTTTGGTAGTAAAGCAGGTTGGTGATGATCTCTCAGTCTCTCTCTCTCTGCCCCCACCCCCCCGAAACCATGTGATAAAAATGAAATCCTGTAAAAATTTACTACTAAGTCACAGCATTGTATGGTTGTTTACTCCAGAAGGAATATTTAAAAATAATTTATGTTCTTGGGGCGCCTGGGTGGCTCAGTTGGTTAAGCGACTGCCTTTGGCTCAGGTCATGATCTCAGGGTCCTGGGATCGAGCCCCGCATCGGGCTCCCTGCTCGGCGGAAAGCCTGCTTCTCCCTCTCCCACTCCCCCTGCTTGTGTTCCCTCTCTCGCTGTGTCTCTCTCTGTCAAATAAATAAATACAATCTAAAAAAAATAAATAAATCAAAATAATTTATGTTCTTTTCATAACGTGTTCAATGTCCCTATTTTGTTTCAGCCTCATGTTTCTCTCTTTTCCACTCCTGCTGCCTTATCATTCTTTTACCATTTCACATTTCTTATACGCTTTCATTTTCAGTTTCCTTTCCTGATTTTTGTCAGTCAGAAGTCCTTTCAGATGAGCCTGTCAATTCGTGCTTCCTAAAACCTCTAATTTTCAGATTAGCTCAATTATGAACTTTTCCATTGGCAAGGGTTGTGTTCCTTTGCAGCCTAACAGTTGTTTAAAAATAGGGTTTGTATCCATTAGCTCTTATTCATCCTAATATACAAAATTAGTACTTTAACTTTTCTTTTTTACTAATGTTTAAATTAAAATATTTAAGTCTTTGTATTACTTGTTAGTCTGGGGCTACATATGATTTTTCTCTCATCTGCTGGAAATTAATATTTTCTTTTGGGTTGCAGATTAAAACTTAAATTTAATATGGGGAGAGTAGTAATTTGGCCCTGTTTTCTGTGTATACCAGCTGATTCCTTGTACTCTGGATAGATTCCAGGAGGAATTACCATTATAACTGAAAACAAGTGGAGATTTAAACGGAGGTATAGAATTTTATTTATTTATTTATTTATTTATTTATTTATTTATTTATTTATTTATAGAGAGAGAGTGCACACATGGGAGTGGGGAGGGGTAGAGGGGCAGAGGGAGAGGGAGAAAGAGAATCTTAAGCAGGCTCTACACCCAGCGCTGAGCCTGACATGGGACTCAGTCTCATGACCCCGAGATGATGACCTGAGCAGAAATCAAGAGTTGGACGCTTAACCGACTAAGCCACCCAGGCGCCCCAGTATAGAAGTCATTTTAGAAGACTATAATCATTAAAAATATCGAAAGAGTTCAGTCAGATTAGTTGTGTGGTCATGTAGACAAATCATTTAAATACCTGAAATTTGGTGATTTGCACACAGAGCCTGACCATTATTTCAAGCTTCAGTTTGTAATGTATGCTAACTTGTAAACAACTTTCGTGGATTTAGTTCTGTTAGATTTACCTCAGACCATTGAATTTCCATTGCTTCTGTCTACATTTTTCAGAGATGTTCTTGCACTTCTTTAACTACCATTTTCTCCAGTCCAGCTGTAAGCATGATTCGGAATTTATTTTGCATTGGAGGAGATAGCCCGAGATAGCAGATGCCAAAGAGCAGCCTCCTCTTCCTATTTTTGCTTCTTCTGGTGGTGCTGTTTGTATATTACTTTCAAAAGGTGTCCCACCACTGTACGGCGGACTTGTCCTATTAACTGTCTATCTGCCTCCTCCTCTGGTATGCTTCCTGATGGGGATTAAAAATAGAATTTCTCCTGTTATCATTGAAAACTGTCATCCTTTTAGCCCTGACCATATTGTTTTGACAGGAAAACAGCCTATTGTATCTTTGAACATCCTTTCTCATTTTTCTTTCTCTGTAAGGAGAAATTCATCACTGTTTATCACCTGAACATCCATGAAACTTCTCAAAAACCAATTTCATAGAGTCCCAAAAGAATCATTTTAATTTAAACCACCCAGCCGCTGGTAATTAGGAATATATATTTTTTAAAGATTTTATTTATTTATTTATTTGACAGAGAGAGACACAGCGAGAGAGGGAACACAAGCAGGGGGAGTGGGAGAGGGAGAAGCAGGCTTCCCGTGGAGCAGGGGCCCCAATGCGGGGCTCGATCCCAGGACCCTGGGATCATGACCTGAGCCGAAGGCAGATGCTTAACGACTGAGCCACCCAGGCGCCTCTGGTAGTTAGGAATATTTTTAAATGCCAGTGAAAACATTATCAAAATTTGCATTTATTATAGCTAATACTTCAGAAGAAAGGGTAAAAGCAATTACAGAAAAATGTAGTTTTGAGAGGAAATTGGGATAGAGAAGCTTATTTAAACTCAGTGGAGTGACTTTTTGAGCTTTTTACAGAGACTCTTGAATTAAAACTGTACTTATTATTGAAAGTTAGTTTTGTCTTTGTTTTCTATTAGTATAAATAGGTGTTTCTCTTGAGTCAGAGTTTAAATAATTAGGCTAATGAATTTTGCTTTCACACATTATTAGAAGAATAATCCAGATGGAATGAAAGTGAAAGCAAGATTTAGAATAATTTTCTTTTTTAAAGTTCAGGTATCATTAAAATTAATTGATGTGGCCCCAGCAGAGTCTTGGATAATGGCAGGCTTTTGTGTTGAATATTATCATTGATGCCTTTTGCCAGATTTTAATGGAATTGCCTGCACTAAACATCAACTCGACCATTCCAACTCTTATGTTTGAGATTTCTTGCCAGCACCATCGGACCATGGTAAAAACCCATGAGGTGCTGAGTAATGAATCTGTGCAGTATGGACTTTTAAAAAAATGGCTCTTCTTTAAAAAAAATCTCCATCTTGCTATTAAGTGCATATTGGTTAATAGATTGTTTTTCCTCTTTCGGTCAAGTTTGTCTGCTTAAATTTGTAGCTTATAAGTTAATTAATAAGGCAGTACCTTGAAGCAGCATTGTTATTGGCAGGTAGTTCAACTTTGACGTCACAGAGTTTTTTCATTTTACTCTGCACAAAGTGAAATTATGCACATATTTTTATCAAATTGATCATGGCCTAAAATTTTCTGTAACATATTTGGTTGGCTGAAGCTATTGTTAAAATTGGCCTGACCAAAATTTGGATTTCATATTCCATGGTTACCAGTGAACTCTGTAAGAAGTTGTGATTTTCTTGGGATGGCACGAATGCTCAATGGCCATGGCATTTATCTGGTGCCAGCTGTCTCATATGGTTTAGTGCTTCTGGTTTCACACTGCACTGAGAAATGATGACAACCGACAAAGGTTTGATCTAATGATCATAGAGGTGGCAGTCCCTTCCCCAAATCTCACCTGATTTCAGACAAGCAAGTCCTTGAATTCTGTGAGCCTTAAACTGTAGTTCTGAGGAGAAAGCTGGGGGGAAGGAACCTCATCTCAGTCCCTGTCCTGGAGAATCCTAGAAAATCTGTATAATCCTCTTCCAAAGCCACTGGGGACCTTTGTTCACTCTACAAACTCTAGATGTGCCTGTAACTATGAAGCTTCAGGAGTCTTTCTGGTATGTGCTCTAGTGTCCTGTTAACAGTGTAGAAGAAAAAAAGGGAAACAACTATGCAAAAAAATACACTCTCATTTACAGTCCGTGTCTCTGACTGACTAGTATTCTGCAGCGATAGTAAAAAAGGTAAAACAAATTACCCTTTTAAGTTAAATTCCTGTTGAATAAATGAACAAATAATCTGAGTAAATGTTCTTTTTTTGGTGCTGGTAAGACATATTAGCTATTGAGTAAATTGACTCAACTTAGTAAACATGCATGCCCTCTACTAGGGAACTTTTACATAGGGTGTTCATATCATTTATTTCAAAATTGGAACAGTTTGGAATGTGAAAAGGAGTGCTGTTAATTACTGCAACAGAGTAACAAGCATAACCTGAGATTGTACTGGTCAAACCTCACCTGGAACGTCTTGTTCTTCTCCCTTCCACGTATGTTTAAGTGCTACCCACTTTGGAAGGCCCACATCAAGTGTCCTCCAAGAAGGATCTTTGGAGTACTTTGGCCTTCTTTTATCTGAATTATTAAGACATCAGTGGGGCAAGCATGTTGGAAATTAGGATGTTTTATGTACCTCAAGTAAAGAATTATGTGTTATTATTTGTTGTGTATTTGCTCTCTCTCTTACCAATTAGAACAACCTTCTTGAGCACAAGGTCTGTGTCTCCCTGAAGCTCTGAGGACATTGCAATGACCAAAGTGAAGAGGGGGGAAATTCTTGTTGGGTTGTTGACATACTTTCATAGTAACATTCCTCTCTATGATTGTGACTAAAAGCATGGGTACTGGTGCCAAAAAATGGTTATTTAAAGATATTTCTCCTGGGCTTGTAGTCTTATACAGTAGAAAGGGTTAAAAATTAAGCCAAATATAGTTAATCATGACCCAAGTGCCCATTTAGTTACCAAGGTTAGAAAGTATTCACCTGGATTAAGACATTTTAACTACAGCCAGACTTTTATAGGAGTATTTTTTCACAGAAGGGATCATTTGAGAATAATTTGATTTTAGCGTTCTGAGCAAACTCATGATTGAATTTTTACTAAGTATTTAATAAAAAGATAAAACATATTTTTCTAAATATAAAAGTAATGTGTGCTCACTGTAAAAAAATACTAATAGAATATAGAAAAGTGTAGAGACAATCCTCAAAATCACCCATACTCCTTCATTTTAGAGATAATTACCTGGAATATTTTGACATACATCCTTGCAGTATTTTTTCTGTATATTTATATATTATGGTAGTGCATAGTTGTGTATATATGTGGTGGGAAGTCTCTTAAGACGGCCACTGATCCTTGCCTTCTGTCCTCACAGCCTTGTGTGATTGCTTCCCTGTGAGTAACTTGCTTATATTCAGTCGAATATGGCACCTTTGAGAGGATGTCAGTTCCGTGATTAGGCCACAAAAGATCGTGAATTTTGACTTGCTAGCAGACTCTCTCTTGAAGCAAGCTGGCATGTTGGAGAGGCCCACATGGCAAGGAACTGAGGGAGACCTCTGGCCAATAACCAGAAAGGAAATGAAGCCTGTAGTCTAATAGCCCTCAATGAATGGATCCTGCCAACAATCATCTGAGTGAGCTGGGAAGCATATGCTTCCCCAGTGGAGCTTTCAGATGAGACCTCAACCTCCACGGATTCCTTGAGCATAGCCTTGTGAGACCCTGAGTGGAGGACCCAGCTAAGCGATGCCTGTGCTCATGATCCACAAAACCTATGAGATAATAAATGTGTGTTGTTTAAGCTCCTTAGGTTTGAGGTAATTTGTTGCATAGCAATAGATAACTAATATAATTAGGGAATGTCTCATTTGGAGTTTTATAGTATTTTTATGTAACATTCTCTTATAAAATCTCCCAGGTCATTAAAAATTATTGAAAATTTGATTATTTTATGGCTGCAAAGAATCACTTAGTAAGGATATGCCATGTTTTAGTTATTCTTTTTTTTAAGATTTTATTTATTTATTTGAGAGAGAATGAGAGAGAGCACGAGAGGGAAGAGGGTCAGAGGGAGAAGCAGACTCCCCGCTGAGCGGGGAGCCCGATGTGGGACCCGATCCTGGGACTCCATGATCGTGACCTGAGCCGAAGGCAGTCGCTTAACCAACTGAGCCACCCAGGTGCCCTGTTTTAGTTATTCTTATATTGTTGGATATTTAGATTATTTCTAATTACTGGCTGCTATAGATAATGTTATGCTGAATATCCTCATGCATCCATCTTTGACTACACATCTCATTATTCCACTAAGGTTCATTGCTAAAGGAGTTAACAGTGATTCAAAGGGTATGAAAAATGTTAAGGATTTAGGAATATTGCAAAATTACTTTCCAGAAAGGTTAGGCCATTTAACCTTTAACCTATGCCTTAGAGTATTTGACTTGCCAACACTGAATACTTAAAAAAAATAGCAACTTGAGATATAGTATCTCCTTGTTATTGTAATTTTTATTTCTCTCATTATATTTTCACATGACCCTTGATTGAAGCTTAGGAAACATTTAAATTAAAATAGCTATGTATGTAGCTTAAACCACTACATCTACAAGTAAATATATAAATTTAAGGATGTGTGTAATGAACATTTATCAAGTGCTTCTTATTTGCTTTACAGATATTATCATAAATTCATCCTCATGGCAACTCCAAGGCAGGTAGCACTATAATCCTCATTTTACTGAAAGTAGGCAAAGAGCAACTTGCTGAGGGCAGTGCAGCTAAAGAAAGCATGCTTTTAAACTACGTAGCAAAGCAGTTGTCTTAGTCAACTAGGGCCACTACAACGAAATACCATAGAATGGGTAGCTTAAAGCACAGGCACTTAGTTCTCACAGTTCTGGAAGCTGGGAAGTCCAAGATCAAGGTGTGGGCAGATTTGGTTCCTGGTGAGAACTCCTTTCTCGGCTTGCAGATGGCCACTTTCTTGCATGTCTTCACCTGGTCTTTTTGTCTTCTCTTGAGGACATTAATTCCGTCATGTGGGCCTCATCCTCATGACCCCATCTAAACATAATTACCTCCCAAAAGGTACTGCCAAATACCATCACACTGGGGGTTAGGGCTTCCACGTATGAATTTTGAGGTTGGGGAAGCTCAAACATTTCAGTCCATGGCAACAGTGGATCAAGAGAACAAATTGTATCCATTTAAATACTGCTCTCAGGGGCACCTGAGTGGCTCAGTCGGTTAAGCATCTGCCTTCGGCTCAGGTCATGATCCTGGGGTCCTGGGATCGAGCCCCGCATTGCGCTCCCTGCTCGGCAGGGAGCCTGCTTCTCCCTCTCCCTCTGCTGCTCCCCCTGCTTGTGCTCTCTCTCTCAAATAAATAAATAAAATCTTAAAAAAATAAATACTGCTCCCATGTATTTGTGAAAACTGGAAGAGTTTTTAATTTGTTGGTTGAGCTGTGCCTGCTGAGTCTTAATGTACCAAATAGAAGTACCAAAGAGAAATTATATTAAGTTCTTTACACTGTGATCATTTATGCGGAATCTGTGAGAGTTAGATTGAGGTCAATTAAAAATGCAATTTTCTAAGGGAAAATAAAGAAGACAAATAATTCCAAGTCTCTAACTTAGAAGGTTCATGTTCAAATTGGAGTTTTGCAAATGGTAATAGTTAAGCTATGGTTGGGGCATTTCAGTTCTGTCCCTAAAGGCAGGTTTTAATAAGTCACAGAAATCGTAGTCCCAAAAGCTTTCTAACAGCAGGATAGGAAATCGTTATGTATCATTTATTATATTAGGAAATGAAATATGCCTTTCCAATTGTCATCACCCTAAAACACACTTCAACAATTTATTAAGCAGAAACCAGAAGAAAATTGG
The DNA here is from genome assembly GCF_003265705.2 of Callorhinus ursinus. Lineage (NCBI taxonomy): Eukaryota > Metazoa > Chordata > Mammalia > Carnivora > Otariidae > Callorhinus > Callorhinus ursinus. Next base: position 35,797,301 of record NW_027397078.1, read on the forward strand.
TTTTTCTTTTCTTTTTTTTTTTTTTTAAGATTTCATTTATTTATTTGACAGAACAAGCGAGAGAGAGAGCACGTGCACAAGCAGGGGGAGTGGGAGAGGGAGAAGCAGATTCCCCACAGAGCAGGGAGCCCCATGTGGGGCTCGATCCCAGGATCCTGGGATTGTGACCTGAGCTGAAGGCAGATGCTTAACCGACAGCCACTCGGGCGCCCCTCTTACTTTAATTTTCTTAGCTTTCCTTACTGTTGCTAGGAAACAGAGATGGTAGCTAATCTGTGTACAGTAGCAAATGTCTGTGTGTTTCAAATATTACCAAACTTCACTGGCAGAGTAGCTTGATAGTAGTGCTTCGTGTTTAGGTAAAATATATTTAAAAATTTTAAATTTTTAACATTGGATCATCAGGAGATCATCAATATCATATTTAAAGCAAATACTCCTGATTCATTAAAGGACTCCAGTCAGATGTTAATGTAACGGCTTGCTCTAGACCAAAAGTCGGTAAACTATGGTCCATGGGCCAAATTCAGCCTTTCACACATTTCACTTCACAGCCCAGAAGAACATTTTATGGCACATGAAAATCAAATTTCAGTGTCCATAAATAAAGTTTTATTGGACCACAGACACACCCATTTATTTATGTATTGTCTGTGGCTGCTTTTGTGTTCTAATGCCAGGGCTGAGTAGTTGTGACAGAGACTGTAGGACCCTCAAAGCCTGAAATAGTTACTATTTGACCCTTTACAGAAACTGTTTGTTGATCCCTGCTCTAGACTTTTGTGCCTCCCTTTGCCCACACTTTGTGATCTTTTAAAACAATACTAGAACACACAAAACATGGGCAATCATGTGATGATGAAAATAAAGTTCACTTTAGCTTTTTAGGGAAGAGAGGACTCCAGTTTATCTTGAGCATTTTACTTAAAGACATAATGTTACAGCACAGACATAGTGCAAGATCTGTTATCTCTGCATATTTGAAGCGATCGATCAGAGATTTCCAGAGGCCTGAATTATTTGAAGTACTATCTCTATTCCCTGTACATGACTGACATGTCCTTTAGCCCAAAGGTGATTATCAGCTCTCTTCAATATAGCTCTTTCCAGCATTTTAAAAACACAGTGTCAGGCAGTCCCATGGGCTCTTTCACTGTTACTTCATTTTACCCTCTCAGTAACCCAAGTACGTTTCACTTTTCAACTTTAGTGATGAGGAAATGGGCCCCCAGAGGTGGCATTACTTGCTTAACATTGCATAGCTGATCCAAGGTCACTGCAGGATCGAAACCTGAATTCACCTAACTTCAAAGCCTGGCTTAGAGTATTTTCCCTTACTGCTAAAGGGAGAGTGTCATTAATATGGGTCAGAAATCATCCCCTAACTCATTGACTATTCTGTATCCCTAATTCCTCCTCCACTTATCCAAATAGGGAACAAAATCTATGCATTCATTCACCTTTCCATCCACCCATCCATCCGTTCAGCTATCCTCCCTCTCATTCACCATTAATTCAAACATCAAATATTTAATGAGCACCTGCTCCATGCTCATCATTAGGCTAACTGTGCCAGGCATTAGGCGCACAGATTTACAGTTGTAAACAGAAGAGAAATGGTCCCTCTCCTCAAGAGACATCACAGTCCTTTTTTTTACCTGCCAGAGCCACGTGGAGGATGAATTTTATTTGCCTGCAGATCTCTAGGGCCCAGGCATCCACATCACATATGGAGTTCGATGTCTGCATGGTTCACAGTCTGCCCATTCAGAAGTCACTTGAACTGGATTGCTTGAATATTTTGTTTTTACAAATAGTCTGAAGAGTGGAATGAAGATCTTATAATTTGATTTTTTTAATTGAAGGATGAAAAATATACTGAACATCAACTTTATTTTTAAGTAAGTGTAACACTTTGTATATTTTTCTCCGAGCTACCAAACACATGCCAAATGTTGCTAACAATTCTCTTTATCTCTCCCCCATGTATATCTTTATATATCTCTATAAATCTATTTATATATAAATAAAACATTTGGTTATATATTTTTCTTGATCCTATCTGAACAGATTTTTATCTGTTGCTTGTTTTGAGAGAACAGAGCCGGGGGTAATTAATAGACTTGAACTCTAGGGTGAATAGACATGCATACTGGTTGGGGGAGCCTCAGATTCTTTTCAAAGGACTTTGCTGATGAAACTTGCAAGTGCCGTGTGGCTGCTCAGGAGAAGTTTTGTTTTGGTAGTAGTTACTGGTTAGGCTCTGTAAATTTTCCTTTCAGACGTTTGGCTGGTTCTCAGAAATTGCCTTTAAGAATTGTATTTTGTGAGTTAAGACCAGAAGCTATTATTAGCTGTGTTTGTGGTTGAAACATGAGGTCAGATTTGGCAGGGAACTCTTAAGGGTGTGTGAAGGGGAACCTCAGCCCAGCCTTCCTGCTGCCACTCGGTGCCTTGGGGAACAGCTTATTCCTGGGCACAGAAAGAATGACTTTGTCTTCCAATTTGTGAGAGAATGTGCATTAATAATGGAATGCTACCTTTGGGAGCTAGGAGTGACTTGTGGCAAAGTTCTTTTAGAATTCAATGTCCTAATGAAGATATATATAATATTCATATTCATAATTGCTTTATTAGGTCAGGGACCATGTTGGTCTTGTTCATTATTGTACCCCAGCTCCAAGTGCACTGCTTGGCATACATAATAAATATTTATAGAATGAATGAGCGATTTAGAAATGACAAGAAAGAGCAGGTTTAGAAAAGATTAAGGACATACGTTAAATGGAAGAGTAGGGGTTTGTAGTTGGAGCACGTTTCTAGGTCAAGCCCTTCCAAATGATGGCAAATATCCAGAGTGAGGTGACCATCCTCATGAATGGCAACATTGGAATAAATGCAAAGTTCTCTGAACCCGAGAACATGGAGAACCATGAGGTTATGGGCCGCATTGATGTTGAGGTCACTACAGGTAATGGCAGACAAAGGGGCTGGAGGTGGAGGAAAGTAGGCAAGCCGCCTCCTTTCTTGGGATGAACTAAGTAATTTTGTATAGATTATGAAAATATGAGACTTGCAAGACCTGCTCTCCAACTTCTGTGTGCACACACACACGCACACACACACTGTAGTATTTGAAGCATCTGAGGTGATCACATGACAATAATAAACACTCCCTGTGGGCACATGACCTAAATTAGCCATGTTTGGGAGCTATGGGGGTGATTAGTACACGTAATTCTTTTCTGCTGATAGCAAAACAGGAAATATTCATACTCATTTGAAATATTCAAACAGGGAGAGAACAGTTCTACTTTTGCCAAGCTATCTTTGTATCCATTTTGTGGAAAAGGTTCCATGTTAGGGAAGAGGAGTTGATTTGTTCATTGCCTGCTTGTTTTGATGTAGCAGGTTTTGGTGGTATTTTCAAGGGAGCTTTGGAGGAAGTGGTTATCATTTTCCCAGTTGACAAGTGCTACCTGAAATTGTGTATGGTTAGAACTTCTGTGTGTGTGTGTGTGTGTGTGTGTGTATGTATGGTTAGAATGCTCTGATAATCAACTTGCTGTAGAGTCCCACACAAGGGAACAGTCTTGCTGCTCTGTGTACAGATGCGAAATATACAGAGAATATAGCTATTTTAAAAGGAAGCTTTTGTAAAAAGAGATTGGTAAGGCTTTCAATAAGAAATCCTTTAAGTTCTCAACAGTAGATAATAATGCAATTCTCTTTTTACAGATTCATTTGTATTTTTACTGAATCAGAAGATGATGTTGGGGGACAGTTGCTTTTTCAATATAACAGTAATATAATTTTCTCTGTAGCTTTCAAATAATTGTCTGTGAAATCATTTTGTGATTTCTATTTCAGAAGCTTAGCCATGACAGCAAAATCATAAATATTTTCCCCTATGTCAAACATTTTAGGTGACGCTCAGATCCACCTAGTACATTTTGTTTTCCTCTAAAATCTCAAATATTACACAAGCCAGTCCTTTTCATAGTTGTGGCTTAATAAACAATTGGATAGCAAAGTGATTTATTGCACAGAAAATGGCTCATCTCTATTTTGCTTTTTTTCCTCAAATTTACAGTGACATTCGGTACGCTTTTATACTACATCGTTAATGGAAGTTTACCTATGGGTCTAAAAATAGAAACAAAAGACAATGAGTTGACTGGAAAAATAACCTTTAGAATTTGAATTTTGTGGAAACAGTGGCTTTGTTCTGAATGCTCTGTGCAACCCAAAGGCTCAGAGGTTGCAAATGCCAGTCTGCACTGCACAGGGGAAGTGGTTTCTACAGTAACAGTAACAATCATCACTTAATGAGGGATTATTACCTATGAGACCAGGTACTTTGTGAATTTGGTCAATATCCTGACTTGTCCTCCCATGAATCTTATATAAATTCTGTCTATCTCACAGATAGGAAACTGAGGCCCAGAGATCAGATAAGATACTCAAAGTCACAAAGCCAATAAGGGCAGAGGCAACAACTAGAAGCCGGGTTTGTGTTCTCATCACTTTGACCTCATGACATGGTCCAAGTGGGAGAAACATGATCATAAAGGCAGTTTATTGTGACCAGTATACTTAATGGCTAACCTCAGCATTTTTACATGTTTTAAAAAATCTCATTATTTTATAGGTTGCAACATGTTTTCTTTGCTCATCATGATTCTAATTATTCATGTTATCTGATATATAGTATTCTATGTTATGAGTATAATATCAATTCATTCCTCCCTTTTCCTGTTGATGAACAGGGTATTCTTCAAAATTTTCTTGGCTGTTCTTGGACTCATTTCATATAAATTTTATGATAAGCTTAGTAATACTAGTTCGAGCAATCATGTTGCAGTTTTGTTTGGAATTGCTTTGAATTTATATATTAATGTAGGAAAATTGACATGTGCATGATAATGAGTCTTTCTATCATGAAATGATATATATCTCCATTCACTGAAGTAACATTTTATGTTATTAGTGATATTTTACAATTTTCTCAACTTAACTTGTACTAATTATATTACGTGTATTTCCAGGGATCTTATAGTTGTCACTGATAATTTGTGTATTTTCTTCCTAAGTGGTTATTACCGGTATATGGCAAGGCTCTTAATTTTTGTGTGTGGATCTTGATTCGGCAACCTTGCTGGATTCTCTCATGTGTTCTAATAGTTTTATGTAAATTCTTCAGATTTCCTGTGAGAGATCATCATGTCTTCACTAGTATGGGCTATTTAATCTCTTCCTTTCTAATTCTTATACCTCTTAACTCTTTTATTTTTGCTTTGTTTTGTTTACATTGATTATGGCTTTCAAAAAAGGTTGGAGTGAAAGCGATGATCTAATATTTTGTCTTAGGTTCTTTTTTTAAAATGCTTATCAAGGTAAAAGGGTCTTGTAAATTCTTATTTGCTAAGAGTTTTTAAAATAATGAATGAGTGATGAATTTTAGGGAATTTTTTTTCCTGACTGCAAGGAGATGCAGCTATGGTTTTTCATCCTGAATATATATTAATGTGGTATATTAAATTTTTAGTTTCTTTTAAAGATTTTATTTATTTATTTGGCAGAGAGAGACATAGCGAGAGAGGGAACACAAGCAAAGGGAGTGGGAGAGGGAGAAGCAGGCTTCCTGCTGAGCAGAGAGCCTGATGCGGGGCTCGATCCCAGGACCCTGGGATCATGACCTGAGCCGAGGGCAGACGCTTAACGACTGAGCCACCCAGGTGCCCCTAAATTTTTACATTTTTTAAAAAACTTGAACCATCCTTGCTTTATTGATATGCACAGTAGGTTAAAAAGAATGTTCTATATTTTCTTTCAGACTTTGGCATCTATATTGATTGGCAGGTAGATCTCCAATTTTAGCTTTTTATACAGTCCTTATCAAATTGGTATGAGGAGCATTCTAACTTCATTCAGAGAGTTGGGTGTTTTTTTTTTTAATTACATTTTTTGAAGTTGTTTGAACAAACTGTAAAACCATCTAGGCCTGGTTGTCATTTTTAAGGGCATATTTCTAGTTACCAATTAGATTTCTTTTTTTTTTTAAGATTTTATTTATTTATTTGACAGAGAGAGAGAGCACAAGCAGGGGGAACAGCCGGCAGGCAGAGGGAGAGGGAGAGAAGCAGGCTCCCTGCTGAGCAGAGAGCCAGATGCGGGGTTCCATCCCAGGACCCTGGGATCATGACCTGAGCCTAAGGCAGATGCCCAACTGACTGAGCCACCCAGGCGCCCCCAGTTAGATTTCTTTAATGGTTATTTATTTGTTCTGGTTTTCTGTTTCTTCATTACCAATTTTCATAATTTACATGTTTCTTTGAAATTATTCGTTTTACCCAAATTTTAAAATTTGTTATGTTGATATTATTTTTATGACTTAAAATCTTTGCTGTATTTGTATTTTTTACATTATTAATATTGTATACATGTATATTTTCTCTAGGTATATCTTAAACTTAAGGTTTTCCATTTTTATGTTTATTTGACGGAGAGAGACACAGCGAGAGAGGGAACACAAGCAGAGGCAGTGGGAGAGGGAGAAGCAGGCTTCCCGCGGAGCAAGGAGCCTGAGGCGGGGCTTGATCCCAGGACCCTGGGATCGTGACCCGAGCAGAAGGCAGACGCTTAACGACTGAGCCACCCAGGCACCCTGGTTTTCCATTTTATTAGTTTGCTTTTTAGTAAAAAAGTAGCTTTTGGTTTTACATATCTTTTATTATATCTTGTTTTCTATATCATTAATTTCTGCTTTTCTCTTATATTCTGTTTTTTTTCCATGTAATTTTCTTTTATTTGTTCATGAAAGTGTATTGAGGATATATCATAGACCAGGCACTATTGAAATATTTGGCATACAATTAGTATACAACTTCAGGAATTATTAGAAATTGTGTAGTTCATGGTTCAAAGTCTCCTTTGCAATTTTATCAACAAATGTTAAAGGTAACATAGAATGTATTTCTCTGGCTTATAAATAGTAAGATTTTCCCTGGGCTGTTGATAAATGCTATGTTTTTGTTCCATTCTCTTTGTTGAATATCTAGGTTGAAAAACTTGGCATAGATCCATGGAGAAAATGTAAAATATTTTCTGGGAACAGCTAAAACTTTAATGCATATGTATTTCAAGGCTAAGATTTTATACTCGTGACTGCTACATAATTTTTGCTAATTAATTGAGCAAAAAGGTACCTTGAAATCTTTGGTCAAGGATGCAGAATATTGATTTCCCTCCATTCCTTGTTTTGTAGATAAAGTAGTTAAAGCGATCTCAGTTTTGTCCAGGATACAACAGTTCTTCCCTTTCTGTTTTTTTGGTGGTTTTATTCTCTTTATCTTTCCCCTTATGTTTGATATCTATTTCTTTGAAGAGTTTTTTGTTGTTGTTGTTGTTTCTTTGGTACATTGTTTCTGTCTATAATTGATTTATTCTGGTCATTCTGAGTTTCTATATGCTTGTTCTTGCCAATCTTTCTTTTGTCTCTGTACTTGAAAATAGAATTTTCTCTTTTAGTGAAATTAAAAGCAATATATTGGGGTACCTGGGTAGCACAGTTGGTTAGGCGTCTAACTTCAGCCCAGGTCCTGATCCCGGGGTCCTGGGATCGAGCCCCACATCTTCATCTTCATAGGGCTCCCTGCTCATAGGGGAGTCAGCTTGCCCCTCTCGGGAGACCTCCGCCCCTACTGCCACTGATGCACTCTCTCTCTCTCTCTCTCAAATAAATACAATCTTAAAAAAGGCAATATATTAAAGTGGGGATTGTGAGGTAAACTATTAATATTACTGAAGTCAAGGGCATTTGACATTTTTGCGAGTGGTACAGCTTTACTGTTGCGGCAGTGTCACTTTGTTTTTCATCTATAAGAAACACAAATGCTTTACTTCTTTTGTCCCACACCTTTCCTCCAAGTTCACATTTCTTCTTTCTGAAATAAATCCTTGAATAGTTCTTCTAGTGAGTGCCTGTGAGTGCTAAACATTCTTAATGTTTTATGCTATCATTATTTTTGCCCTCAATATCACATGATAGTATCCAGGAATAAAATTCTGTATTGACAGTAACGTTTCATCATCATTGTAAAGGTCTTGCTCCAGGTTCTTTTATCAACTTCTGTTGCTGATCAGAAATCGACTGAGTCTGATAGTCACTTTTTTTAGGTTAAGCTACCAGTTGTCTCTGCTGACTTTTAATACTGATATTTTTCAGTTTTACTAAACTATGTCTAGGTTTGGGATTTATTCGTATTCATGCTGCTGATTACTAATAGTGCACTTTCAACTGAGGATTTTCATTTTTCCTTGATAATGGAAAAAGAACTATTGTGTATTTATGTGCAAATACTTCTCTTTAGTTGTTTCAGACTTCTGGTTTTTGAAATCTCTATTAGGAGGTTCTAAATCTCTAATAAGTCTCTAGAGTTGGAGATTCTCAAGCCATGCCCCTGATTCTTAAATGCTCTTTGACAGTTTTAAATTTCTTTTTCTCTTATTGCTGGCTTCTGGGCAAATTTCTTGGTACCAAAATCTAATTTACTAATTCACTCTTCAGCTTTTTCAGGTGTAAAGATTATCCTAGCCTTTGAATTTTCTAATTAATTAATTAATTATTTTTAAAATTTTATTTATTTGTCAGAGAGAGAGAGCAAGCGAGCACAAGCACGGTGAGTGGCAAGCAGAGGGTGAATCAGGCTCCCTGCTGAGCAAGGAGCCTGATGCGGGATTCGATCCCAGGACCTTGGGATCGTGACCGGAGCCGAAGGCAAATGCTTAACTGACTGAGCCACCCAGGCATTCCTGAATTTTTAATTTTAAAACTGATAAATTTTTTCTAATTTTCAATTTATTTCTTTTTTCATTTTTCCTGTCCATTCCTCCCTTCTGCCCAATTTTGTGTCATAATTTCTTCTATTTTTGTAGATGTGATCTTATCTTTTATATTCCTGAACATTTTAAACATACTTCTTTTTAAGTTCTTGTCAAGCTATTTTGTAAAATTATTTTCACCGTAGTCAACTCACTTATGAATATTTATATTATTGGCTGTCTTTTTCAGTGTTATATTTCTTAACAGGTCTTGAGATTTGGGTTCATAGGCTAATTTTGAGTGAAATTTTTTGTTTGTGTTTTTCAAGCTCTCTCTTGCTCATTTGTTTTTGCGTTTTCATTCTCTTTACTCTTTCTCTCTGTCTCTCTTTAATGGGCAACTCTTTGTGTCTTGACTCTTTCAGTTGAGGTCTACCTGGGTTCCCAGGACAGAACCACGTCCTGTATGATGGTTTGGAGCTCCTGGCCTGTAGTGAAATGAGAAATCATGCAGAGCCGGTCTCCAAGCCAGTAGCAGCCTGATTCAGATTTTGGTCTAGACAGACTACATTGATGCCTCCTGCTAGGTCTTCAGCTTCATGTCACCCAGGATTTCTTGATAGGGCAACTCTTGACATTTTGGACTAGATGGTTCTTTGTAGTGAGGGACTATATTGTGCATGGTAGGATGTTTAGCGGCATCCTTGGCCTCTAATGATTATGTACTAGTAGCCCGTCTTTCTCTTCAGTTATGACAACCCAGAATGTCTCCAGACATTGCCAAATATTCCCTGGGGAACAAAGTCATGTCCTCCTCCTTCATAACCAGTGGTATAATCTGTAAATCTGGGAATCAGTTGTTTATAGCTTATTTTAACTTCCTTTTAATAAGCAGGTGGTTCTAAATCCTGTCCAGCTTTAAGCCTAAAGCCTGGGTTCAGTCCTTCATATTAAGTAGAGAACTTTTAATCCCCCACTGGAAAGAAATTCCCACTTCTTGCTGCCTGTTTAAGGCCTCGGCACCCAGCAGACCGTGACTTCACACTCACCATTACTGGTGAGGATATATATCTTAGTTTGTATTTTGCTGTTATCTTTTTAAGAAAGATTTATTTGTTTATCTTAGAGAGAGAGAGCGCGCGCAGGCGTGCATGAAAGCCAGGGGAGGGGCAGAAGGAGAGGGAAAGAATCTTAAGAAGACTCCCTGTTGAGTGTGGAGCCCAACTCGGAGCTTGATCTCACGACCCTGAGATCATGACCTCAGCTGAAATCAAGAGTTGGACGCTTAACCGACTGAGCCACCCACGCACCCCTTTTCTGTGATCTTTTGGTGTTTTCTTTTTATATTTCATTGATCATAACTGTATATGTAGAGCAGAGGGGACACTATGCAGCATGAACTTAAAACTCTTTCTATCTAGAAGTCATAGAAGAAAGGTTTGCAAAAAATGTTTGAGTTTTTTTTTTTTTAAACTGAGTTTGAGGTTTTTTGTTTTTATTTTCTTCCCCCTTGGCACAGGCATGTCCTGGAGATATTGTGAGTTCAGTTCCAGACGATCACAATAAAGTGAATGTTGTAATAAAGTGAGTCAAATGATCTTTTGGTTTCCCAGTGCATATATAAGTTATGTTTATACTATACTGTAGTCTGTTAAGTGTACAATAGCATTATGTCTAAAAAAGCAATGTGCATACCTTAATTAAAAATACTTTATTGCTAAAAAATGCTAACCATCATCTGAGCTTTTGGCCAGCATAATCTTTTTGCTGGTGGAGGGTCTTGCATCAGTGTTGAGGGCTGCTGACTGATCAGGGCAGTGGTTGTTGAAGGATGGGGTGGCTGTGGCAATTTCTTAAAATAAGAAAACAATGAAGTTTGAAGCATATACTGACTCTTCCTTTTACAAATGATTTCTCTGTACCATGCAGTGCTGTTTTATCAAACATTTTACCCACAGTAGAACTTCTTTAAAAGTTGGAGTCAGTCCTCTCAAACCCTGCCACTGCTTTATCAACTAAGTTTATGTCATTTTCTGAATCTTGTCATTTCAACTACCTTCACAGCATCTTCACCAGGAGTAGATTCTGTCTCAAAAGACCACTTTCTTTGCTCATCCATAAGAAGCACCTCCTCATCTGTTCAAGTATTGTCATAAGATTGCAGCGATTCAGTCCTGTCTTCAGGCTCCACTTCTAATTCTAGTTGTCTTGCTGTTTCTACCACATCTGCAGGTACTGCCTCCACTGAGGTCTTGAACCCTTCAAAGTTATCCATGAGAGTTGAAGTCAACTTCCTCCAAACTCCTGTTAATGTTGATATTTTGATCTCTTCCCATGAATCCTGAATGTTCTTAATGGCATCTAGAATCGTGAATTCTTTCCAGAAGGTTCTCAATTGAGTTTGCCCGGATCCATCAGAAAAATCACTGTTTATGGCAGCTATAGCCTAGGAAGTGTATTTCTTCTTCTTTTTTTAAAATTTCCATTTTGTATTGAGAAAAACTATATCCCTATCTCATACTACTTGGTAGTAACAGTTCCTTTTTTATGATTATAACATTTTCTTTTTTTTTTTTTTTTTTTAGTTTAAATTCAGTTAGCCAATATATAGTGCATCATTAGTTTCAGATGTAGTATTCAGTAATTCATCAGTTGCATGTAACACCCAGTGCTCATCACATCACATGCCCTGCTTAATGCCCATCACCCAGTTACCCCATCCCCCACCCAGTGTCCCTTCAGCAACCCACAGTTAGTTTCCCAGAGTTAAAAGTCTCTTGTGGTTTGTCTCCCTCTCTGATTTCTTCCCATTCAGTTTTCCCTCCCCTCCCTTATGATCCTCTACACTCTCTCTTATATTCCACATATGAGTGAAACCATATGATAATTATATTTCTCTGATTGACTTATTTCACTTAGCATAATACCCTCTAGTTCCATCCACATCGACGTACATGGTAGGTATTCATCCTTTCTGATGGCTGAGTAATATTCCATTGTATATATAAACCACATCTTCTTTATCCATTCATCTGTCAAAGGACATCTCGGCTCTTCCACAGTTTGGCTATTGTGGACATTGCTGCTATGAACATTGGGGTGCATGTGCCCCTTCGGATCACTACATTTGTATCTTTGGGGTATATACCCAGTAGTGCTGTTGCTGGGTCGTAGGGTACCTCTATTTTTAACATCTTGAGGGACCTCCATACTGTTTTCCAGAGTGGCTGTACCCGCTTTCATTTCCATCAACAGTGTAAGAGGGTTCTAGTTTCTCCACATCCTCACCAACATTTGTTGGTTTTTGTCTTGTTAATTTCAGCCATTTTAACTGGTGTATGGTGGTATCTCATTATGGTTTTGATTTGTATTTCCCTAATGCCAAGTGATGTGGAGCATTTTTTTTATGTGTCTGTTGGCCATTTGTATGTCTTCTTTGGAGAAATGCCTGTTCATGTCTTCTGCCCATGTCCTGACTGGATTATTTGTTTTTTGGGTGTTGAGTTTGATAAGTTCTTTATAGATCTTGGATCCCAGGCCTTTATCTTATATGTCATTTGCAAATATCCTCTCCCATCCCGTAGGTTGCCTTTTAGTTTTATTGACTGTTTCCTTTGCTGTGCAGAAGCTTTTTATCTTAAATAGTAAGACTTGAAAGTCAAAATGACGTCTTGATCCATGGGCTGTGGGATGGATGTTGTGTTAGCAGGCATGAAAACAACATTAATCTCATTGTACATCTCCATCAGAGCTCTTGGGTGACCAGGTGCATTATCAGTGAACGGTAATATTTTGAAAGGAATCTTTTTTTCTGAGCAGTAAGTCTCAACAGTGGGATTAAAATAGTCAGTAAACCATGGTATGAACAGATGTGCTCTCATCCAGGCTTTGTTGTTCCATTTATAGAGCACAGGTAGAGTAGATTCAGTTTAATATTTAGGGGCCCTAGGATTTTCCAAATGGCAAATGAGTATTGCTTTCAATTTAGGGGCTAATGTAGCCCCAGCTGCATTAGCCCCTAACAAGAGAGTCAGCCTGTCCTTTGAAACTTTGAAGCCAGGCATTGACTTTGCCTCTCTAGCTATGAAAGTCCTAGGTGGCATCTTCTGATAGAAGGCTGTTTTGTCTACATTGAAAATCTGTTGTGTAGAGTAGCCACCTTCAGTAGTCACCTGAGCCGGATCCTCTGGATCACGTGCTGCAGCTTCTCCATCAGCACAGGCTGCTTCCCTTTGCACTCTGATGTTATGGAGTCGGCTTCTTTCCTTAAACCCCACGAACCAACCTCTGCTGGCTTCAGACTTCCCTTCTGCTGCTTCCTCACCTCTCCCAGCCTTCACGGAACTGAAGAGAGTCAGGGCCTTGCTCTGCATTAGGCTTTGGCTTAAGGGAAGAAAACTTTCTCCGTATCAGCAATAAGGCCGTTTTACTTTCTTACCATTCATGTGTTTATTGGAGTAGCAGGGTTTTTTTTTTTGTTTTTTTAAGATTTTATTTAGTTATTTGACAGAAAGCGGGAGAGCGAGCGAGAATGAGAGCAGGGTACACGAGCAGGGGTAGTGGCAGAGGCAGAGAGAGAAAGAGGTTCTCCTACCGAGCAGGGAGCCCGACAGGGGGCTCCATCCCAGGACCCCAGGATCAAGACCGGAGCCGAAGGCAGATGCTTAACCAACTGATCCATCCAGTCGCCCCTGGAGTAGCACTTTTAATTTCCTTCAGGAACTTGTCCTTTGTATTCACAATTTGGCTGTTTGGTGCCAGAGGCCTAGCTTTTGGCGTATGTTGTCCTTTGACATGCCTCCCTCGCTAAGCTCAGACATTTCTAACTTTTGATTTAAAGTGAGACGTGCGACTCTTCTTTTCACTTGAACACTTAGAGGCCATTGTAGGGTTTTCAGTTGGGTTGATTTCAATATTATTGTGTTTCAGGGAATAGAGAGGCCCAAGGAGAGGGAGAGAGATGGGGGAATGGGCAGTCGGTGGAGCAGTCAGAATATACACACTTATCAATCAAGTTTGCCATCTTATATGGGGGTGGTTTGTGGCACCCCAGAACAGTTCCAATAGTAACCTCAAAGATCACTGGTCACAGATCACCATAACAAATATAATAATAATGAAAAAGTTTGTAATACCACTAGGATTACCGAAATGTGACACAGAGACACAAAGTGAACAAATGCTGTTGGAAAAATTGTACCAATAGACTTGCTTGATGCAGAGTTGCCATTTTTTTTTTTTATAAAAAGGTTTGTAAAGGTTTTTACAAACCTTTAATTTGTAAAAAACACACTCTGTGAAGTGCAGTAAATGAAGTATGCCTATAGTTCAATTCCTTTAGATACTTTTTCAAAAAAGATTTATTACTTATTTGAGAGAGCGAGAACAAATGAGTGAGCACGAGCACGAGTGGGAGGGACGGAGGGAGAGGGAGAGAGAATCTGCAGCGGACTCTGTGCTGAGCAGGGAGCCCGGCTCAGGGCTTGATCTCTAACGCCAAGATCACAACCTGAGCTGAAACCAAGAGCTGGACGCTCAACCCACTGCGCCACGCAGGCGCCCCTAGATACTTTCTTATTACGTTCTTGCCCCGGCTTGATTATGATTTCGTTTCATCCTTTTTTTTTTTTTTTGAATTTACAACAAGGCCTCCATAAACCTGCTTTATTTTTAGCCAAATTCTACATTTGTAGTATTGACCAGGCTAAATCTAAACTCTGAAACCTCTGGTATTTTTGGATGACTTATACAGATGTCTCTCTCTGACTTTATGTATTATCTTTGTGACTGAGCACAGGCATTGCATGTTGCAAATGAAGACAAGGAGATTGTCCTGCAAAGTAAGAAGTAAAGTGCTTCCTATAGTTTTAATGCAGAAGGACAGTGAAGACTACGAGGGAGAAGAGGGCAGCAGGAGGTTTAGACCTTGCTGGAAAATCTTCAGGAATGAAGCGAAATGTAGCCAACTTGGAACCTACCCCAGCCCTTTCCCTCCATGTTAAAGTTAGTTAAGTCAATTCCAGTGCCTATTTATAGTTAAGCCTTTCTTTTGATTAATGATGTTGGACAGTGATAGGAGAGGGGGAGGCGGCTCCTAGGAGGAAGGGAGGAGGCAAAGCTGCAGAAGCTGATATGCTGATCTGTTGTTTGGATCCTACTCTTCCTCGCACACATATTTCTGGCCAAATGTAATGAAAATTATTTTTATTAGAGGGCAGTAATCTGTGTCAACATTTTCACTACAAGCCAAGTGAAGACATCAAATCCCTAAGCACTGAATAAACTATAGGACAAATCACGCTGCTCTTTTTCATTGAGTCATCAGACATGCATTGTCACGGACACAACCTAAGATTTAAAAGTCTTTATAAATTATGCTTTTATATGGTAACAAAAATGAAATTAATAAAACAATCCTGTATGAATGCTTAAGCATAGATTGTTTTTGAGCTGTAAAGAGCCATAGAGACACACAGCTGGTCTGATATATTGTGAAGGAGAAAAACCACGATTTGAGAACCCAAGGGACTTGCTTAAAGCTGCATAGTATCTTGGTTCCGGAACAGGGACTAGATCCTGTGTCTTCCACCAATCCAGAGCTCTTGCTACTTCTGCCCAAAAGAGAATCAATTTTAATTTTGGGAGCTAGCCATAAATACTTTTCTGGTTGACTTATGTTCTCTGCTTTTAAAGTTGGAAATAGATTAAAGTTTATAGTTCTCATAAATTAGCTTCAGTTACTAAGGAGATTAGTATATTATTAATCCCTCCTATTTAAAAAAAAATTTTTTTTACCAAAGCCCACCTTCCTTGAAATGTGATATTATCCAAAGGATTAACTCTCCAGCTATGCACTCAAACACAGACGCTTGTGAATAGGGATGGTCTGCATTTTAAAAATCTTCATTTGCCTGGTAATCACATGGGTTTAGATATTATTGTAAAGTAGACTTAACAGTGACCTTGCTCGACCTTCACTTAGGTGTTTAGCTAAAATGTCTTCTTCTTTGTATATGTAATTGTTGTTCACTTACAGCAATTTGCTTTTGTTTTGGAATTTCAATAGCATAGGTTAGGTAGTGATCATCCATCTATGAGACAGAGTATTGTGTATGAATATGTATGTTATATAGAACAATCAATTTTTTATTTTTTAGCTTCCTGTTCTTTTTCTCTTTAGTGATTTCCACTTGTGGCACCATGTATGTTATGCAAATCAGTTATCCATGCATGGACCCAGTACAGTTTACAGTAATTCACTGGGTAAAGTAGTTTTGGTAAATGCATTGTATTATCAATGTGGAGATGGTATAGACTCCCAGAATATGTCAGCTCTCAGTGAGTGTGCTTAATCAAAGTCATATAGATTTCTCCTTCCTAAAATGAAGTCATATATTTTGGTAGAAATTTCAATTTTGAAGGACAGCCGATGTGCAGCATAAGCCATCTCTGTGTTTATAATGCTGGATTAGTTTCCTATGCTGCTGTAACAAATTACCATAGACTTAGTGGCTTAAGACAGCACAAATTTATTATCTTACAGTTCTGGAGGCCAAATGTCAGAAATGGGTATCAATGGGTGAAAACCAAGGTGTTGGCAGTGCTATGTTCCTTCTGGAAGCTCTAGAGAAGAATTCATTCTGTTGCTGATTCCACCTTCTAGAAACTGCGTGCACCCTTGGCTTGTGGCCCCTTTCTTCATTTTCAAAGCCAGCAGCATAGCAAGCACCTTTCAGTTTCTCTTGGACCCTGCTTTTGTCATCACATCTCCTCTGACCTTCCTGCCTCCCTCTTTTCCTTGTAAGGATCCTTGTGATTATTTTGACCCCACCCAGATAGTCCAGGATCATCTCCCTAACTCAGGGTCCTTAACTTAATCACATCTGCAAAGTCCCTTTTGCTATGTAAGGTGACGTATTCACTGGTTCCCAGTAAGAGGCTGGGGACATCTTTGTGGGGGCTATGATTTTAGCTGTCACAAATTGGAAGACTGTTTTGAAATAGCCTGTTGTCATGCTGCTTTGCATAGTGGATATGACATACACTGTTTCAACTAGATATTTTCTGCAGCAACAATCTCTGTAGCACCAGTATCCAAAGAAATATAATGCAAGCCACAGGTGTAAGTCACGTACAGAATTTTAAATTTTCTCATAGCCACATAAAAAAAAGTAAAAAGAAACCAATGAAATTGGTTTTAGTTATATATTTTATTTAATGCAGTAGATCCAA
Source organism: Callorhinus ursinus (assembly GCF_003265705.2). Taxonomy (NCBI): domain Eukaryota; kingdom Metazoa; phylum Chordata; class Mammalia; order Carnivora; family Otariidae; genus Callorhinus; species Callorhinus ursinus. Next base: position 35,814,356 of record NW_027397078.1, read on the forward strand.
AATATTATCATGTTAACATGCAGTCAATATAAAAACATTGAGGGAATTTATATGCTTTATTTCACACTGTCTTCCAAACCCAGAGTTCTCTTGGTATGGACTAGACACATTTTGTGCACTCAGTGCTTGCATGTGACTCATGGCTTTTATGTTGGAAAGCACAGCCCTGTGGCCGAAGTTTTTATAATTCCCTACCTATTTAAGAGCTAGGTTGTCTACTCAAAGACAATGTGATATGATGGTGAACACATTGGACCAGATCACAGTTTCTCAACTTCAGCACTGTTGACATTCTGGGCCATAATTCTGGGTTATGGAGGGCTGTCCTGTATATAATGGTATGTTTAGCCACATTCCTGGTCTTTTGCACTAGATGCCAGGAGCACCTCTCTCCCAGTTGCAACAACCAAAAAATGCCTCCCATTATTGTCCAAAATCTCCTATGGGGGCAAAATTGCCCCTGACTGAGGACCACTGGACTGGGTATAGAAGGCTTGGGTTTGAATTCAGTTCTCCATATGTTACTTTGCAACCTCGAGGCCTTGAGGGAGCCACTGGAACTTGTTAAAATACTTTCATCCTTTTTTAAAAAAAGATTTTATTTGTTTATTAGAGAGAGAGGGCAGAGGAGGAGCAGAGGGCCAAGCAGACTCCGTGCTGAGTGCAGAGCCCTATGAGGGGCTCGATCCCATGACCCTGAGATCACGACCTGAGCTGAAACCAAGAGTTGGACGCTTAACTGACTGAGCCACCCAGGCGCCCCTACTTTCATCCTTTTTAGAATGGGTAAAATATTATCTAGGTTGACTGAACGTCAAAAGAGACAGTACAGATAAAATAAATGACAGGTAGTCTGCAAGAGGAAGTCAGCAGTATTTGTGTTTTATTTATGTTTAGCACTTGAATTTAAGTACAGCTATGTTAGTAGCGATGTAGTTTCTCCTAATTTTTTACTTATTCAAAAGATGTTCTATTTATGACAATTGGACTATATCTTGACAGGCTGTTTTAGGTATTTTGTTTTCTTGGCTGTTGGTGCTCGTGGGAATGCAAAAATAAGTAGAACTGGGTCTTTTCAGTGGATGGACCAACTGTGAAATAACTGGGAGTTGCTTTGTGGCCTTCTCAGCTCCCGTAGGGTGCAGCTTGCCCAGAGACTCACAAAGATGGTCTATAAACTACTTGGATTGATCTTCACAGTTAATGAACCCCGGTTCCGGTCAGGAACAGTGCTAGGTCCTGGGAGCAGAAAAAAGAATGAGGCGAGGTTCTCCCCCTCAGAGTGCTTTGAAGAGTCACAGGGGAAAACCGTCCGCACTCATGAAGAGTATTCAGATGGAAGTAGTGCTTGGAAAAGAGTCAGGGGAGCGGAAAGAGAAGGTTCAGTTTGCAAAACAAGATGGGGGGGGAAGGTCTGAGAAGGATGCAGAATGAAGAAGTGCTTGGACAGGCTCAACGTTCACAGAAATGGAGCATAGCACGGGGAAGAGACACAGAAAAGGGGTTAAGTGGGAGCATAGCCTTCATGAGAGGTGGGTCCCCTTCTGAAAAGGGCAGTTCTTGGGAGAAGGAGGCAACTGGGAGTCCTTAGCAGCCAGTGTGCGCAGAGCTGGGAGTGGGTCTACTGGGGTGAGGGAGCCAGGAAGCCACACCACAAAATCCACCTTACAGGTTCCAATGTCTCTCATCCTTTTCTCTTAAGGAGGCTTTTTAAGACATTTTTTCCATAATTGCCACCCCCCCCATGAAATTTTAATAGCAAAGATGTTGTGTATGTATGTCTGTATTTTATATATAAAAAAGAGTAAGTTTTCTTCTCCTCTCCCAAGAATCAGTTTTCACCCCCTTGGTGGCAATATTACCCCATTGGGAATGTAGGCACTAAGCCCATCACTCATGATTGTGTTCTTGTCCTCGGTTCCCTTGACTCATAAAGGCCTTAAGAATAATTTTGTGTTTCAGGGATTGCCCTGAAAACAGTCCTTTTCCCAAGCCTTGAGGGAAGAGACTGGAATTGGAGATTCTGAGAAGTGCAGGGTCTGTGATCCAGCTTGGGTGCCATGTGTCTGGCCAGCGGGTCCTTAAGGTAGGGGCTAGGACGGAGTTGGCTTTGTGGGCCATGGAGATGGGTAAGTTTGCTGAGTTCGACAGATAGGGAAGTGGGTGCTGCCAGCAAAGTTGCCTGCCCTCAAATGGACCATGTGACCCCATGGTGCAAGGAGCCCTGGATGAGGCGCCATGATGGCCTGGAGACCAGAACCCTTCCTGTTTCTTGCCAAGTGCTCTTGGCTTCCTCTGGGTTTATTAGAAACAGGCTCAGCTAAAAATAAAGTAGGACCTTGTTTTTGCTTCTGCTATTTTTTTTTTTAATGCATGGAGTCTTCTCAGAAACCGAGGGGCGGCCGATGGAGGTGGTGGCAGGCAGGGTTTAGCCCAAAGCTGTCAAACACCACTCTTCCTAAAAATGTGATTCTCTTTCGTCGTTTCCAAAGAATAGCAACTTGGACACAGACTATAGTGCCAGAAGTATGATGGGATTGACACTCAGAAGCCTTAGAGTTTCATTGTAGATTGTGAAGTATGGACTAAGAAATGTGGGGAGTTCTCAGATTTGTCCTTTATCACCTACTGTAAGAAGCTCTGTCGAGGCTTTCAATAACTTTATGTGCTAGTTAGGATTTTGGCTGTTAGTAACCTAAGCTGATGGGACTAGCTAACGGGCATTTTGTAAAAGTATGTAGAGATATCTGTGGATCACAAGACCAGGGATAGAGGCAGATCTCAGGAAAAGGCCAGAACCTAAAATTAGAATTATACATGTATTATCCTGGAGTCTCAGATTGCTCTGCATCTGCTTTCTTCATCTCCTCCTGTTCACAATCCTTTTCTGATTCTTGGTTCCCACAGTGGCCAAAAAGTAGTCTACTCTCAGAGGTTGTATCACCTGGGCCCTGCTCCACACGGAACCTGATAACCGCCCTTCAGCCTTCTAGGCCCAGTTCCCGGATGCAAGAATACAGTTGGCCTTGCTTACATTGGTTGAATGCTCCAGGTTGGTCAGCTGTAACGCAACAGACAGCTGCTGGGGGCCAACCCCTGGGGTGGGAGTGGGGTGGGTAGGTGAACAGATGATGGGTCCCAGAGAAAATAACAATGAATTGTTGGCTTCTGAAGGTATCTGCCACAGACAGTGATCACTGGTTTTCCCACCTGGGATAAATCATTCAATTTTAGGAAATTATGGGCATTTTGAGTAATGGAAATGTTACTGTTTAAAAAATGTTCTTTCCTTATTTTGTGTCTCTGGCTGGTAGACTTAGTTGGTTGGTATATAACCAAGGGATAAGAACTTGATGTGAGTTTAATTTTCAGATGCAGACTTTATTCTTAATTCTTAAGCCAGAATTCATATAAATATCTACTATGGATCCAAAGGGGGTGAGCGGGAATGCAGAACGATTAGGAACAGGGTAGAGTGGTGGTCACCAGGGCTTGTGGCGGGGGGGGGGGGGATGGGGAGATGCTGGTCAAAGAGTGTAAATTTTCAGTTATAAAATGAATACGTTCTGGGGATCTCATATACAGCATGATGATTATAGTTAATAATACTGTCTTATTATAAACTTGAAAGTTTATAAGTGAGTAGATCTTAAATGTACTCACCACAAAAAGGAAATGGTAATTATGTGATGTGATGGAGGTGCTAGCTAATGCTGGGATGGGAATCACTTTGCAGTATGTAAGTGTATCAAGTCAACACATTGTACACCTTAAACTCACACAATGTTAGATGTCAATTATATCTCAATTACCTGGGAAAAAAAGAATGCAGAAGGATTAGCTGGCTGACACCACTTACTGAAAGAACAACACTGAAACGCCATCTCTGTGGATACTGAGTTACGGTAGAACTCTCCTCTGTGAGAACTGTTCTTTCTTCCTATCGCAAGGGCTGGGACCCAATAAACATTTGTAGTATGTATAGTGACAGCTCATTGGATCAGAGGTGGACACTTGACCCAAGATGGCCAATCTGTTTTTCTCTTCTGAAATTTAGATTTGAAATTGGGAGACATTGGTCAGTTTGGATGCTTACAATGTGCCAGAAGCTAGAGGTTACGTGTACAGTGTTGAACAAGAGAGAGGTCATTGCTCCTATAAAAGCTTGCATTTTTGGCGAGCAGTTATGTTCAGCCGTGTGCAGATGAACACTTACATGGAATTATAATGACTTTTACTTCCTCCCAAGGCCAGGACATGCGGCCCTTCTAGTTCTGTGAGATTGAGACACTGCAGTATCTTTCCAATGATCGTATTCAGATGGTTAAGCCAGTTAGAAGTGAAGTTTTCTTTCTTTTTTTTTTTTTTTTACTTACAACCAAAAGAGTGTGTGCGTATCTCTGTATGTGAAATGGTTTTGATTATTTGTATACTGATTGATTAGCCTCCATCTTTTAAAAAGGGGGGTAAGTTCCTTGAGGGTAAGTATGGGCCTCATCTGTTTTTAGTATTTTTCTGTTCCCGGACTGAACACCGTGTTTGGCACATACAGGCACTCAGTCGTCATTGCGTGTTATCTGGTGTCCCGAGCAGTCAGTGGTATGGGGTGAGTCTTAGGTGGAAAGTGGGGGGCAAGGAGTGAAAGGAGATGTCAAGAGGGGGTGACGTGGGGCGCCTGGGTGGCTCAGTCGGTTAAGCATCTTCCTTCGGCTCAGGTCATGATCCCAGGGTCCTGGGATCCAGCCCTGAGTCGGGCTCCCTGCTCAGCAGTGCTTTTCCCTGCTTCTCCCTCTACCTCAAACCCCTGCTCATGATCTCTCTCTCAAATAAATAAAAAAAAATATATATATAAATCTTTAAAAAAGGGGGATGTAACGTCAGTTTGAATTGAGAAAAGTCATTGGGCACGTCTTTTTGGAAGGTTCTGTTGGAAGATTTTTCCTTAGTTTCTGGGTGAATGTTAGGCCTGCACATGTAAATTATTAGATTCTTTCTTTTTTTAAAAAATTTTTATTTGTTTATTTGAGAGAGAGAGAGTGAGCAAAGAGAGAGAGCACAAGTGGGGGGAAGGGAGGCAGAGGGAGAAGCAGGCTCCCCGCTGAGCAGGGAACCCGATGCAGGACTCAGTCCCAGGACCCTGGGATCATGACCTGAGCCAAAGGTAGACACTTAACTGACTGAGCCACCCAGGTGCCCCTAGATTCTTTTTAAAAAAAATATTTTGCTTATTCAGTTGAGAGAGAGAGAGAGCATGAGTGGCAGGTGGGGGGCGGGGGCAGGCAGAAGGAGAGGGAGACGCAGGGGGAGAGGGAGACTCCCCGCTGACCAGGGGCCTCGGGCCCAGGACCCCGAGATCATGACCTGAGCCAACGCTAAACCATCTGAGCTATCCAGGTGCCCCATAAATGATTAGATTCTTATTAGGTCCTAAATGATTCCTTTGTAAAGATAAGCTTTAGCAACTGCACCTTTCACCAAAAGGAGAGTAATCCTATTTATTCCTCGTGTGTTCTGTCAGGAGCAGGGTGCTGAATAACTCTCTTTCTCATTATTATGTTCAGAAATATATCTGTGCTCCATTTCAGTAAGTACATTATGCCCTGGCTTCTTGCTGTTTCTTTTGAAGGTGCATTTTTGTCCCCTCCTAAAGGTTTTCTATTCCCTTATAAAGTGTTTTCTCCAACGGATTCATGTTAATTGTTCCCTTTGTTTGTTAGAAAAGTTGTTTTTAAAGCCCTAGCTCTAGGGATCTTCCTTAGGCTATGATGGATTATATGAAAACCACCTGATGGAAAAGAATACATATTTAGAATTAAAATATAAAAACAAATATTCACAGCAGCATTATTCATAATAGCAAAATAATGGAAACAACCCAAATATCCATTGACTGATAAATGGATAAATAAAATGTAATTCACAAAATGGAACATTATATGGCAGTAAAAATCAGTGAAGTAATGATAGATGCTATGACATGGATGAACCTTGAAAACATGATGCTAAGTGAAGCCATTCACAAAAGACTACATATTGTATGGTTACATTTCTACAAAATGGCCAGAATAGACAAATCTGTAGAGATAGAAAGTAGATTAGTGATTGCTGGGCGCTAGGGACAGGTGGATGGAGGGAATGGGGAGTGACTGCTCATGGGTCTGGGCTTTCTTTCCGGGTAGATGAAGTGTTTTACAGTTGAGTGTGGTGGTGGTGGCACAACTCTCTGAATCCACTAAAACCACTGAATTATACACTTTAAGTGGGTGAATTATGTCATATGTGAGTTATACCTCAACAAAGCTGTTACAAAATTAAAGGCGGACTTGTGAGCGTGTGTGTGTGTGTTTCTGTGTGCATATATTTACATAAATTTGTGATGTTTCAGATTCGGGCAAATGCAGCAAGAGTCAGGGTGGGCCCTTGTTGCATATGACTGCTAGAGGAATTCAGAATGTGTATAAGAACCCCGGGCTCTGTCACTGGCAGAGTAAACTTGGATGGGCCATTTCACCTTTCTTAGGCTCCATTCCGCAGCTGAAAAATGGGGATATGAAATCACTTTTTCATGCTCCTAGTAAGAATTAAATGAAATCATATATTAAGGCCACCAATCCGTTAGGCACAGCAGGCATGTATGTGTCTGGGGCCTGCAGTACTTCCGGGGACTAAAAAATGTTTGAATTTCTTTTGAATTCAGATGAAAAAAATGAACTTTTAGGTCCAAGAAAATGTCTTCATGTATCATATTACCATGTTCATATTTATACCAACATGGTCATATAAAATATATTTTATATATTTTTTATGGAGGAAGGGGCCCATGAAGGCAAAAGTGCCTTATGCCCATGAAAGGCACCATGCACGCTTAAACATGGCAACTCGGCAACATAGAGGTCTAGTCTGTCTTTTTGCTCGGCAGACTCCATGAAAACCTCCTTTAAAATGGCACAAGCGATGTGTCAATGGTGCAGGTGGCCAGGGCCGAGCAGCATAGCTGCACCCCTGGAGGCAACCCCCTGGAGGCAAGGAAGGGCTCTGGTTTGGCCAGCCCAGGGTACCGGCCAGCTCCTGAGTTTAGTGGCACCCATCATCCTCTAGGTCCTTGTTCTGGACCAGGCACGTGGCGCTCCTGTCTCAGATCCTCACGGTGTCCTAGAAAGGTAACTAGTGTTGTCCGGAGAAGAGCGGATGCTGTCTCCTCCCCGCCCCCCAGTAGCCTCTTCACAGACTGACATTTACCTGCAGCTACAGTCTTTGGCCTGCCGATGGGTTCCCACTGCCAGGGCCTGCCACTGTTCTTTGTGTCTCTCCTTCTCTTTCTCCTCGGCCTTCATAACCTCGGCCTGAGGGCTCCTCTGGCATTCCCAGGGCTAGCTTTGTTGCCTGTAGAGGCAACCTGGACATGCCGAGGGGGACGGACATTCCCCAGGGCAGCCCTAAATGGATGGTGGGTGGAAGGAAGTAGGAAAATGCGACAGCCTCCCTGTTTGTAGTGAGTGATTCTGAGCTGTGTTCCTTGTGGCTTCGCAGAGCGCCTCTGACAGGGTGGAGCCCTACCTAGCCGTAGCAGGAACCCACCCACTGATGCACCGTTCACTGGCTTTCCTGTCTTCTCTCCCTCCCTCTCTCCCCTCCCTCCCTTGAGCTTCCTGAGATCACCTCCAATCTAAACTACCTGCATTCCCATCCTTCTTCGGGGTCTTCTTTTGCTGGGACTCACATTCAGATAACAAGTTTGTAAATGCAAAAACTAGGGTTTGGGAAAAGTCGTAGACCTTGCCCCAGGCCCACTGGCCATAAACGGTGGAGCCAGCTTTGCAACCCAAGTTTATCTGGTCGCAGTGCATTCTGTCTTCCAGCCATTGCTACGACTCCTTTTACAGGCCAGGTGTGCCTTCCTTAATTCGGATGGAATTGGCCGTTCCTGATGCCACATGGATGTCCAGCTGTGCCCTAGTGGGCAGAGACCACACAGCTGAAGGGACGGGAAATCACGGTGGGTCACAGCCAGACTTGTCCAGCTCTGAGGCCTGCGTTCCTTCTCCTAAGACCCTGTGCTTCTCCATGGGGGTGATGATGGTTGTGATGATGATGGTGGTGGTGGTGGTTTTGGTGGTCAGACCTTTCTAGCCCAGCCACGTGCAATGTACCATGGCCACGTTCTCATATTTAATATGTTCCACAGTTTTACAGAAAAGAATACAATCTCTTTATATTTTGAACACTGAACTGCACCAGAACCACTTTCCCCCCCCTCTATTTATAATATCGTGGTTACTTAAATCTATTTGTATTTGTAGGAAGAGCGTCATTTCAGTCCCTGTGCTCACATGATCCTGCCATTTTTGCACAATAGTCCATTACTTTCTCTAATGTTGTAGCTGTGGAGTATCACTTCATAAAACTGAAATTTATTTGTGAACTGGTAGAAAATGGGAGATTAATGAAAACCAGGCTTATCTATTTTTTTCTAGTCGGGAGGACAAAACATCTTTAAATAATAGCCTGTTTTATCCACAAGACATAATTTCATGCAGATTGGTGATTTAATTCTTAAATTAGTGGTTTTGAAGCAAATACCCTATGGAGAGCCAAAATGTGATTCTTTCCCCTCATTTTTTATCGTAGCCTATAGTGCTAGCTGTGCTGCTGTGCTTTCGCACTGGTGCGTTTCACTTTGTTGCAAGAAGCCAGAAGATCGCAAGTTATTTGTTGGCTTAGCTCTTTGGCTACAATTGAACATAAATTTAAAGTAGAATTAAAATAGACTATAAGGTCACTGTGACAAGCTATACTTTTATACACGACCTGATGACGTAACAGTAACCAAGCAGCCAGCAATAAGAACTAGATTACATTCCTTCAGAGCTATTTTTAAAATATATATTTACAAAGGAAGATGGAGTTTTTTAAAGCCCTGAACCTAACCCCAATCGTCAGTTACTTTGCCTGTGATTCTAATTCTGTTAGCTTCATGAATTTTTCCTCTGGGCAACTCAGACATCACCTGACCTGTCTCTGAATGCTGAGTAATGGTGGGAATGCTTTTTTTGCTTGCTTTGAATTAAACGAAGAGTGTGGAACCAACTCTTGTGCTGTAACCACCACCGGCAATACTCCTTGTATAGCCACTTATGTCCACATCTGGCTTTTTCAGGGAACTCTGGACAGAAAGTGCCGCCTAGGAATGAGCTGTGGAAGTTGTGCATAGTCATGGTCCGCCATCCCTTTAGAATTTTGTTGATATTATCACTCGAGATGGCGGGAACTATGATAAGAGAAATAAGGTTCTTTATAACGCAACATTGCATGCAGGAAGAGCTGAGCCTTGTACATTGTCAAAATGCAAAGGGGCAAAAAAGCCTACCTACTTCTGTCAGGAACCCATTTATAACAGATGGTAATCTCAGCCATCCACAAGTGATAGCTAAGCATTTAAGGATCATAATGAAGATGCTTCCGGTGTTTTATATGTAGGACAGAGGACTTACAGGAATGATGAATATAGCTCATGAATTGGCAACTGTAAGAACCAAATGCCACTTAATCAAATTAATACTTACCGAGGGAGAAGTATTTGAGCATCATGTTATGGGAAGTAAGATGAGCAAAGGAAATAAGAAGCAGATTGGGGAGAGTTCAGCATTGATTGAGGTGATTTTGCAATGTGGCGTTTTTAATCACCACGTTTTGAGCAACGTTTATGTTTTGCTCAGTGTCTTCTTAACATATTTAAGCTATTAAATTACTAATGACGGACAGGTTTTGTTTGAAAGTGAAAGCGGCACCTAAATGAAAGAATGGTTAAACTTACTATTGGGTCCAGATGGAGTCTTAAGGATTTTAAAAAGTAATGCTGAGGGGCGCCTGGGTGGCTCAGTTGTTAAGCGTCTGCCTTTGGCTCAGGTCGTGATCCCGGGGTCCTGGGATGGAGCCTCATATCGGGCTCCCTGCTCCGCGGGGAAGCCTGCTTCTCCCTCTCCTACTCCCCCTGCTTGTGTTCCCTCTCTCGCTGTGTCTCTCTCTGTCAAATAAATAAATAAATAAAATCTTTAAAAAAAAAAAAAAAAGGTAATGCTGAGCCTCCAGAGATCTCAAAATCAATCTGAGAAATGGTGTCTTTCACGCTTATAAGATGCTTCCGCTGCTTTCTCGAATGTTTCCTGGATTAGGCCTAAGGGAGATCCTGGCCATTGCTTTCATTTCCACTTTAGCTGATGGTGTGACCCCGTCAGGATCCACCCATTCCTTCTCTGAGTTTCATTCATTGATTCTGTGCTCCGCAAGGACTGCCAGGCACCTTAAATCCACATACACAACCCTCGCCCTCAAAGAGATCATAAGCCATGTGCAGGCTATGAATAAGTAGAAGCTGCAGCCCCTTCTTGGGGTTCTCAAAAGTCAGTAACACAGCAAGGAGCAGCATAAAGTACAAGACAACCCTTCGAGAACCATCACAAGGACATCCCCTAAGTGTTGCACCTCCATCCCTGCAAATCTTTATTCCTTCTCTCATTTCTTTTGTATAATGTGGATAAAGCCAAGCCACTTCCTGTTGAGTCCAACTGGGTGTTGCAGTCAAAGAATTAAGTTACACTTTAAAGAATTTGTCACACTTGAAAGAATTAAAGTGAAATTAAATTGTGTGGCATCCAGAAAATCTTAAGTGGTCGAAATCCCTAAATCCTACCCTACAGCATGGTAGCCATCTTTGCATAATTTCTGTCTCTCCTCTCTCCCCTCCCCTCTCTTTTCCTTTCCCTACTTAGCCACCTCAGGATCCCATCTCTTTCACAGCACTGCCCCAGCCCCCTCCCTTTCTGTATCTCTTTTTCTCCCTTGGGTGGGGTTGCTCCTGGCTGTCATAGAGATCATGCTATCTTCCCTGGGCTCCTTTCAGTTTACCTTTCTACCCATTGCCCAGATCAGTACAAACAAAGTCCAGGCCCTGTACTCTCCAAGCATGCTGCTGGTTTCCGTGCAGAAGAGAGGAAGAGGGGACAGCTCCCTAGCTCTGGGTCAGCCTTGGCCATTTTGACCTGAGGCTTGGGTGTGGAGTCTCTCTTGGAAATGGAAGGGCCTTAACCACACGACTCAAACGCAAGCCGGGGGACCAGATGGAGAACTTTCCTCCCATTCTCCTCCTTCCTTCTCCTGTCCCTCTTGGATAATCACCAACTCTTCTCTCCTACCCCAGTTACTTAGCAGAAGTTCCCCAGCAGATCAGTGGATACCAACTGTGGTGGATTCTACGGTGCTCTGTCAAGGCCCCTTTTCAGGGACCTAGACCCACCCAGCCCCCGCTGCTGGGGATAGCACCTTCTGAAGGCTCACAGCTGTGCCCCTCACTGGAATCGTCCTCAGCCCCATGGTGCTGACTTTCTCAAGGCCTCTGAGAAGAGTGATCCATAGCCATTGACTGGCCGATTGGAGATTACAGAGGCCTGGCCTCCTTGCCTCTGAAGGACCACCCAAGCCTCAGCGCTCCTCGTCTGCTCAACCGAGGCCTCTTGTTTGTTGCAACTGCATTGCAGGACTCCTCCCTGTGCCTGGTCCTTCCCCCTGCCTCACTTCCTCATAGGTTTATCTCCCTAGAGGATTCTCTAATCAGCCTTCTGCATGCAACTCCCAGCTCAGAGTGTTTTCCCAGAGAAACTAATCCTAAGACTACCACAAATGTTACTGTTTGGTGAGGATGGAGAACTTGGGGAGAGGCTCCAAATAAGCTAGCTTTGACCTCGGTTACACAATAAATAACAGCTGTATTTTGCATGGAATGTGTAGATTTCATGTGAACACTGGAAATTTCTAGATGTCTGTAGAACCCAGTTTCCTAACTCACACGTGAAACCTTGGACTGCTTTGTAATTTAAGCAGCAGTTTCCTGCTGTTGATAAACTCAGTGAATAAGTCATTCATTTCTACCTTTTCCAAAAAACCTGTTGCTCATCAAAATGTGCTTTTGAGTGCTGGCATGCTCTTTTTTCTTTTGGGTCGTAGCGATGGGCTCTCTGTAAGTGTGATAGCTTGTGTTCTCAGTGAAGAACATTCACTCATGTAGTGTGATCTTGCAGTGTCCTCGGATGACTAGGGTATATTTTCATACCCCTTTGGTGTCAGGCGTGGCCATATGACTTGCTTTAGCCATTAGAAGGTTAGCAGATGTGATGCATGAAGAGGTCTTACATATGCTTGCATGGTTAGGCTTGGTCTCCGGCCTCCTAATGGTGCAGTGATTAGAGCATGCCCCACGTAGCTGTTACCCCTTCAACCTAGGCTTCAAGAAACACATCTGGACCCAACATGAAGCCTGGAGCCAAACCCAGTTGACTGCGGCCTGAAACAGAGCCACGTAAGATGTATAAGCAAGAAAATAATGCTTATTTTTATGAGCTGTTTTGTTATGTAATTTTATCGCAGCTCTAGCTGACTACTACAGATCATTAGTTTTTGACCCGTGGTTTCACATTCTTCAGATTAATTCACCTTAGTCAGGGTTACCATCTTTCTCTTGTTTTGTCCTTTCCCTCTTTTGAGCTTTATATTCTCCTCCCCTTGGCTCATCCTCTTAGTGCCTCTGGGCCCAGAAAGCCCTCCTTCTCCCTGTTGTGTTTTCGTGTACGTTGGTGGGGGTGCATGTAGCAGAAAAAAGGAATAAAAGAGAAAGTCATTTTGGTTGGCATAGTCTGAGAAAGCTTCGTGCAGGAAGTGACACCTGAGCAAGTCAGGTTAGATAAGGAATATTTTAGATTCTGTGATTCACTCAGTAAATACTGAATAAGCCCCTACTGTGTGCTAGGCACTGAGGAATACAGTGGTAAGCAAAGCAGTCCAGATCCCTGTTACAGAGTTCACAGGCTAGTCTTGGAGGCAACCATTCATCAGAGAATGACACAAAGAGATACTGGCATGAGCGAAAGGTGGGGAGACTGGAGGTAAATGCCTAGGGACTCACAGTGTGAATCCTAACCAGGATGGGTCACCAGGAACTAAGCTTTATTGGTGAGGAAATAGCCTGGCTAAGCTATGTGCTTGGGTAGGGGTCGTAGAAAGGAGTCATGCATTTGAAGGGCCAAGATGCTATCGTAGGCTTTGAAATGGAGTGTTAGGGCTAGTCTCAAAGGGTGGATAGTGCAGAGGTTTCTGGAGCTTGAGGTTCATGTCCATGGCAGCTGTTGATGTGAGCAGCTTCAGAGTCCCTGCTCACATCTATATAGGCCTGGCAGTCCCACCTAGGGGCCGGACAGCACCCTGGATTTGCAGGTCCTTCCTTGATACCAGGCTCCTCCACTGTCTGTTTGTGTGGAGGGGGTGTGGGGGCATGTCAGGTGTCAAGAGTGGGAGAGGAAAACCCCTGGAGGTCTCCTTCCTGCTGTTACCTTACGAAGTTTGGGAAACGAACACAGGAATCCCCATTGGTTAGAGTTCTTTTAACATGAAAGAACTCTGGTTGGCAGCCAGAGTGGCTGATGCAAGGTAAGAAGTTGGAAAAGCATTCTAGGAAAAGACATTTTTTTCCTGCTTTTCATCTCAAATTGGGAAATGAGGAGATACTACAAAAAAGGAAAAAGAACATTGTAATCTCAGGCAAGACTCCTTCACCTGTGGGTCTTCGGTCAAAAGAAGACAATATTCACATCAAATGTTCATGGTATAGATCCTCTTAATCTGAATTGAGTGTGCTATTTCCCAGGATAAAAAAAGTTCTCTAACAGTGGATTAAATTGCTTGAGAAATGATTTAGGAATTTCACAACTTCTTCTCAGAGTTTAAAGGCCACTTGAGAGCTACTACCAGTGGGATGGGCTAGAGGACCTCGGTGCTACTTTCCAGGACAGGAGCCCATCTTGTAAGATCGTTACGGGGATTGGATGAAGCTGGCCACTGCCCGACACATAGCTGCAACTCAGCAATTTAGGTTAGCAATATACATTAAAAATTGTGAATATTTTTCGTTTCTGTTTTGATTTATTATATTCTTTTATTAAATCAGAGGAATGTAATATAGGATATGTGTAATGGATAAAATGTTCATGTGCCCTCCAAATTCATATGTTGAAATCCTGATCCTCAAGGTGGTCATATTAGGAAGTGGCCTTTGGGAGGTGATTAGGTCATGAGGGCAGATGACCGGGATTAGTGCCTTTATAAAGGAGACCCCAGAGCACTCCCTGGTCACATTAAAAAAAAAAAATGGCCATCTGTAAACCAGGAAGTGGGCCTTCAGCAGACACCAAATCTGCTGGCACCTTGATCTTGGACTTCTCAGTCTCCAGACCTGTGAGAAATACGTTTGTTGCTTATAAGCCCTCAGTTTATGGTATTTTTGTTATAGCAGCCTGAACAGATTAAAGCAGTATGTATATAGACTAGAAAAGTACACCTTTAAGAAGATTTTGTTCTGGCGCCTGGGTGGTTCAATCGTTAAGCGTCTGCCTTTGGCTCAGGTCATGATCCCAGGGTCCTGGGATCGAGCCCCACATCGGGCTCCCTGCTCCGCGGGAAGCCTGCTTCTCCCTCTCCCACTCCCCCTGCTTGTGTTCCCTCTCTCGCTGTGTCTCTCTCTGTCAGATAAATAAATAAAATCTTAAAAAAAAAAAAAAGAGTCTGTTCTTGGGGCACCTGGGTGGCTCAGTCGGTTGAGTGTCTGCCTTCGGCTCAGGTCATGATCCCTGGGGTCCTGGGATCGAGCCCTGCATTGGGCTCCCTGCTCAGCAGGGAGTCTGCTTCTCCTTCTCCCTCTGCCCCTACCCCCCCAACTTGTGCTCTCTCTCGCCCATGCTCTCTCTCTCTCAAATAAATAAATAAAATCTTTAAAAAAGAAAATTTTGTTCTTTATGCATAAACCTAAGTCCTTTTCTGTCCACAATTCTGTTTTCTTCTTTAAGTATAAATTACATTATTTTTCTTGGTAAACTATGTTCAGGTATGTAATCCCTCTTTCCCCACTGTGAAGAAAACCAAAAAGAGTCCCATTAATAAATCAAACAACATCTAGTATTAGAGTCACAGAAACCACTGGCCCTTTGATGTTTCAAGTCTGATGTATTTAAACCATCCCCCCCACGCACGTGCGTGCTCACAGACACCCACACACACGTATACAAGGTGTATAAACATTGCACACACACGTGTATGTGTAAGCCACAGCAGCAGTTGGCTGAGGGAAAGACACATTCCAGAGTATTATTATTTTGCAGTTTTATACCTTTATTTGACAATGGGCAGTTCTTCCTCAGCCACGTTAACTGTCTGTAGATTTTCAAAAGTGGCGACAGGTACAAAGGTAACCAATGTATAGAACTTGTTTGGTGAATCATCCTCGTTACGTTTTCCGGGCAACTGCACATGGATATGGTAGGGAACATTCCTTACTCCTTTGACCCAGATAGCTTTGTTGAGGTTGGTGTCAGTGTGCACGCCTGGAGTTCCCATCTCCTTGGTGGCAAATTTCCAGCTCTTTTGGAGTGCCTGAGAAACCCACTGTGTGATGTGCTTGTGAATGTGGATGGTGTACTCTCTGCTCACTCCCTTCTTCTCGCCACCCTTCTTTGCAGGAGCCGTTCGGCTGGGCCCTGGTTGGAAAGGGAGCTGGAACATTATTTTGTACCTCGTTTTGTGTGAGAAACAAAAAGACTTTCATATCAAAGCATGGCCAATTAAAAAATAGGACTGGGTTGTTCACATCTGTAGCTCCTCTTCCTCTGAATAGCATTGGCTATTTTCCAGTATAAAAATTAATACTCTTGGTGGATTAAATTACCTGAGAATATATTAGAAATCTCACAATTTCTGCTCAGGGTCTAAATGCCGCTTGAGAGCTGCTACCAGTGGGATGGGCTAGACAACCTTGCCTAGACAATTCTGAGGCAGGAACTCCACTCTGCATGTCAGAACTAAGATCATATTCTTGGTTATTTCTTGAGCATGCAGCCCCAGTCAAGTCTATAATGAATGTGCTTCATGATAATCTCTGTGACTTGAGAATAGTCATAAAGTCAGATGGGCCAGTTCAGTGGTTCTCAATCTTGGGGAGTTTTTCATACCTATTACTCTTTGTTCTGACACACATCCTGATGTTCTGGGCAAAGTATGAGTCCATAAATATTCATGCGAGTTGAGCTAACCCTACCCAGTGGGAATGTTGTCAGCTTGAACCTAAAAGATTCGGATCTGAATCTTGATGCTTGCATGTAACTGCTCTGATTCTCAGTCTCTTACAATGTCAAATGGGTACAATGATAACTTGCCACATAGAGGTTTAGTAAAGCTCAAAGGAGATGAAGAGTGTAGAGATCGGGCATGGAGCTGACAGATAAGTGGACCTGAAGATTGTGGACCATAGGCTGTGCCACATCAGCGCCCCTTTCCTAGATTTGGGCAATAGCCCCATTATGTGAGTCGTGATGGAAAGTGGATTCCCACCTTCCTCCACAGGAGGCTAAAGGGGAAGATAGTCCCTCTCCCACCCCCAAGTGGGCAGAGTGAGGGCACATGACCTAGACTCAGCCAATCAGATTCTTTGGCCTGAATTTGTTCTCTTGAGTGAGTAATGCAGAGACAGAGGCCCGGAGAGGGTGGCAGGGTGGAGTGATACTGGGTCCCATGACTGACACTGCGCAGGTGCTGGGGCAGTGGCAGGTGCCCAGGGTAGACATTTTTGTTACGTAGCCTCCCTTCATTCCTGTGCCTTCTTCAAGCTTGACTCCCCAGAAAACACTGATATTCTGCCAACATATTGTAATATATTCCTTTTCTTCTTAAGTCAGATCAGATTTCTGTTGCTTGCAACCAGCAGTCCTGGCAGATACCCAGACATACATTTTGTCTGATAAACTTCAAAGCACTTTACTAATGCGAAGTATTGCTTTTCTTATTGAGATATGTCATAATTAAGGAACAAGTTAGAAATATTTATGAAGGATCCAAGATTAGACTTCTAAAAAAGAAGTGTCGGGTGCCTGGGTGTCTCAGTCATTAAGTGTCTGCCTTTGGCTCAGGTCATGATCCCGGGGTCCTGGGATCGAGTCCCACATTGGGCTCCTTGCTCAGCGGGAAGCCTTCCTCTCCCTTTCCCACTCCCCCTGCTCGTGTTCCTGCTCTCACTGTCTCTCTGTCAAATAAATAAATAAAATCTTTAAAAAAAAAAAAGATAAAAATAAAAAAAAGTGTCGGTTACATTTTATTTTTTTTTTTAAGATTTTATTTATTTTTTCCTAGGTAATCTCCACACTCTACATGGGGTTTGACTTCACAACCCCCAGATCAAGAGTCACATGCTCCAGTGACTGAGCCAGCCAGGTGCCCCATTATATTTTAATGTTATAGCAAAATATCTAGTGGGAAGGATTATTTGTGATGTCCACATTTATGATATAAATATCTGTGGGGCTTTTTTTTTTTTTTATCTTTAATCAAGTCTTTCAACTCACTACATTTACATTTGTGCTTAGCACTGCCCCCCAACCTCAACACATACAGCACCACTGTAGCCTATAAAACCACATGGTTATCATAAGTTCTTTTCAGTCTTTATCTTCTTTGTATTTTTTCTACTCCACTGGACATTTGTTCTTGGTTTCTTTCAAATGCTTTCCTTCTGCTGGCTGTCCTTCAGATGTTGGAATTGCTCAGGGTTCTTCTGTTCTCAGTGTTCACATTCTTCCTGGACATCTCATCAGCCACCATGGTTTCTGCCAACATCAAGGTGGCAGAAACTGCACTGTGCTGAAAGTTCAGTGTTCAGACTTCTTCCTTCATATTCTTCATGACATACCTGTAGGGGCTAACACAGTGCCTGGCACATAGTAGGTATATTTTTTCAAAATCTTTGTGGAGTTAATTTTGCTTGCTATATTCTGATGATAGGCTCAAACTGCTTCTGAGTTGCCGACCAGTAATGTCCACAGCATCTCTCTACTTGGATTTCCCATGGGTTTCAAACTCAAGTGTGTTAAAAAAAAATAAATCATGATGTTCACTCTAGGGCGTAAAGGGTCTGTTTTTCTGTGTTCCTGGCATAATGAACGGTGCAGCCATTCGGTCTGTTGAGGCAGCCATCGACAGGTCATTTTCTTCTCACATTCCTTACCATCACATTATTCATGTACTCTAGATGCCATCTCTCTCCACCTCTCCTTCCTCTCCCTGGCATCAAGCCTGCACCAGTTCTCCTGTGGATGGGCCCAAGAGCCTCCCATCTAATGGGCTCCTTTAGACTGACTCTGCTCCTACCTACTGTCCTGTCCCTCTCCCACAGCACCCTCCACCCCAAACCCTACTGGCTCCTACTTGCCCTTCAGGACTTAGCTCAGTCAGTCATTGAGAACTGCTTGCTCGCACCCTTCTGTGGAGTTGGTGCCTCTCTGTAGTAGATGAGTGCCCCTTAGCGTTCATCATTCCTCTCTGCACCCTGACCCATTGGCTTCTGGCTACCAGCACATGCTCTCTAACTCTCTGGACACTGCAGACTGCCTGGCCCCTGCATGGTGCAGGCTGAGAGTGCCAAGCAGTCCACCTCTTCCGGGATCCACTCTGAGCCTGTGACCAACGGTCCCTGGTACATAAATGTACCAGCTTTCTTAGCTCTGTTGGGATAACTCTGAGGCATGTTCTACAACCGTCTCTCAGAGACCCCAGCAGGATCAAACCCCAGTTTCCCACAGTGGTAATCTGCACTACTGGATACCTTCCTTTTCCTATCTCACTTCATACTCCTCTACCGGTTTCCTGGGAACACCTCCAAAATAAACTGCATGCACTCAGATGTTTGCCTCCTACCTGTAACTGGGTTCAATCCTGCCATAAGACTTTGGGAGACAGTGTAGAACACCCCTCAGAGTTATCCCAACTGGGGACCTAGGAGATTGGGGTATTTGCCTACCAAAACCTCATTTGTCTTCAGTAAGGACTGCTTCCAGGGGCATTAACTTTCTGGTATTTCCAGCTTGCCCTGTGTAAGGAAGACGTGCTCCTTCAGCCAGAAAAAAGCCCTCAGGCATAGATTTACTGGTGTTCCTGGTAGGCGGCCTTCAACAGGCAAAGGTGAAGGTCAGGGGTGGGGCATCAACCATATCTGCTCTACAAGTTTAAATTTTGTACAAGATTTTGTTTTATTGCTGCAACACTGAGGTTTTTCCTGTTTGTGTCTGGTCCAAGAGTCCTGAAATAGAATGCGAGACTGTTTTCATCCATGTTAAACATGGAGAGCATCTGGTTCTCTGACAGTCCTATTGAGCTGGTATGTTATCATCCATATATGCTCTGGGATTTTTGTGTAGTCAGAATTACAACTATCCTTCTGGTTACCATTTTCCCTTGACTCCCCTTGGATTCTCAGGAATTCATGCACGGGCAGCACACTGGCCTGTGTTTGGTCAAATTGAGTGGTGCATGGTATCTTGGCTATCACCACAGAGCCATGCGCCTACAAGAAACTTTACAGAGAAAAAAAAATGCTGCCCTAGAACTCAGGGCATTTTATCATCGAAAGTCCAGACCTATTACAAATTGGCACCTCTGTTCCATTTACTTTCTGCATTCTTTATTTTGCACAAGTGGAAACATTTGTTTTGAAACTGTATTTGATTCTTGGGCTGTGTTTCTTAAGTGAAAATAGCTATTTGGATTATAAACATGGCACTGTAAACTGGTGTTTTGTCAGCTTAGGACTCAATGTATAAAGCAGCTGAACTCCTTGCCTCTCCAACCCCACCCAGCCCTCTTCCCGAGCTCCCATGCCAGTGAAGGGCACTGGGTCCACTGATTGCTGAAGCCAGACTCTCAGATGTCAGTTTCAGGCACTCCCTCTCCCACGACCCCATTCCACAGCCAGTCAGTTATCACGTGACATGTCTTCCACTTCTTAAACATCTCTCCAATCTCCCTGTCTCCATCCCCACTGCCCTACATTCCATCACACCACGGCCAGTGACAGCCTCAGGAGTGGGCTTTTTGCCTCCAGCTTGACCCATCAACGGTGTACTCTCTCCTTTTGTTATTTTAGTGGTTGTCAGAAAATGAAAATCTGACATCCACTTCCCTAATGAAATACTTTGATGTCTTTCCATTGCTCTTTGAATCCAGTACAAGCTCTGTGACCTTGTTTGTAAGACCCTCTGGGATCTGAATCTACCTTTTCACTTCTTCTTCACTGGTCTCTCACTGTCTGTCCTCTTCTTAGATTTTATCTCAAACAAAATAAACTCTTTCAGCTCCTTGAATACGGCTTGTGGTCTCTCACTTAAAGTCTTTATGCACGCTCTTCCCTCTGCCTGGAACATTATCGCTTTGGCTTGATTGCTTGCTTTTCTCAAGAGCCAAGTTCAAGGCCTGACCTGATGTCACTTTTTGATTAAAAATGTTGACTTTGGCTTTGCCTTTTATATTAACAGTGATAAACTCTATAATTCCTTACAGCTTACAGAATGATATTTGCTTCCCTCATGGGGATTCAAAGTAATTTTTAATGTAATATATTTGACAGGGATAAAAGGGCAGATTCAATACCTTACTATTACTATCAAGAATAAAGGTGGTAGAGGGGCGCCTGGCTGGCTCAGTTGGTGGAGCATGAGACTCTTGATCCTGGGGTTGTGAGTTTGAGTCCCATGTTGGGAGTAGAGCTTACTTAAAAAAAAAAAAAAAAAAAAAGAGGTAGAACAGATGTTAATCATCTATAGTAATTGGTCACAAACCTTAATCCTACTCAAGTATTTCTTGGTGGTCATAGATAAGCTGTAGACTCAGTTAACAACGATTTTCCTAGTTCTACCATATTTTTAAACAGTTAACATTTTGGCTCTGCGCTTTTCCTTTTCTCTTCATGTCTGGGTTGCCAGGAACTGACCGTTTTGACTAATTCTAACACTACTTGGACCTTACGATGAATTCATAGAAAAATCACTTGTGAAAATGCCTTCTTAAAAACACAGTGACCCAAATGCATACAGTTGAAATTAATCAGAAATTTTTAAATAAAAATTATGCTCAAATCCCTGTGTTAAGCCTGTGGAAAAACACAGATAAGCTCATAATTTACATCAAAGTTTACAGGATGGCCAACCATCCCTGTTTGCCTGGGCCTTGGGGGATGGAGTGGGGTTTCTGAGATACATACAGGACTTTCAGCGGTAAAGGTGGAAAGTCCCCAGCAAACTGGGATGGGTTGATCACCCTAGTTACTTATCAAAGTATAGGTTCATAGCATGAGTCATTTTATGGAAAGTACTATATAGTTAGTTTTAACAAAAAAAAATGATTTATTAAATGCTTGAATCAGTTGGGCAGAGAAGGGACATGAAGACACTCACAAGCCAGGAACATAGCGTGATCAAAGTCAACATGGTGTGGAACCATAAAGACTACCTCAAGAACTAGAGTGCCCAGGTTTGAAGATTAGTGTAGATCAGGAGATCAGAAAATTAAGAGGCCAAATTTGAACATCTTCCAGGTTCCAAGCCTGGGGTGGGGAGGGGCGCAGACCTTATCTGCTAAGTGCCTGGGTGCTAATTTTGGACAACTTGTATAATTTTACACATCTGTGACTGACATTATGATGTAATAGAAGTGATGTTTTTGGAGGAGTAGTCTAAGCCTTGTTTTGATCCTTCATTTTTAAGACAACGGAGACATTGGTAGGAAATTGTGGACATCCAGAAGACAGCATCATTGCAGGCTTTGTTTTTTTTTATTTTGTAAACAAAAGCAAGTATTTGGAAACTTGTGCTTTTTCTTTTCTTTTTTCTTTTTTTTTTTAATTTTTTATTGTTATGTTAATCACCATATTAAACTTGTGCTTTTTCAACAATTGACAGTATGACAGGCTATACTGAAAACTACCAGTCTGCCTTATTTTATGTGAAATCACTTTGTGAAAATATAGATGTACATATATAAAAAATTAGAAGGTTATTTCTTGTATAAAAATATTTTTTCTTTTTCTTTATTTTTAAAAAGATTTTATTTATTTATTTGAGAGAGTGAGCGAGAAAGAGAGCACAAGCAGGGGGAGCGGCAGAGGGAGAGGGAGAAATAGGCTTCCCCCTGAGCATGGAGCCAGACGTGGGGCTCGATCCCACGACCCTGAGATCATGACCTGAGCCGAAACCAAAAGTCGGACACCCAACCACCAAATGAGCCACCCAGGCGCCCCAGCTGTCACTTCTTTGCTTAACTGAGACTTTCAGGATCAATAGCAGTTACAGTGATGAAAAACGGGGGGAGTTACAGTCTGGGTGAGGGAAACACATGCAAAGATGCTGTGGCCAGGACAGCATGGAAAATTCAAGAAACTGAAGAAGCTCTAGGTGACTAGAACACAGAGAGTAGGGTGGGGCTGAAGAGAGGTGTGTCGATCTCGAGGGGCAAGTGAAACCTGTTAGGACTTGGGACTTCTTCCTCATTGTTTACAGGGGCTCCTAAGTGCTTTGAGCAGCAGAGTGGCAACCACTTGCTCAGTAAGGCCGGGCTGCTTCACTGGCATGTGACCTGTGCAGTCACACGGGGCCTGGTGTTTAGAGGGACCTCCACTGGGTTTAAGGCTTTGTTGTCACCATCTTGGAATTCTTAATAACGTTTGAACAAGGAGCCCTGCATTTCCATTTCTGGGCCTTGCCATTTACCTAGCTGGCCTTGGCCAAGGCCCCACGTAGATAGGGCAGAGTGAATGAATAGCTGCTGAGAGCTGAGAGAACCATTTTTTCTGCTTACTGCTTTTTTTCTTTAAAGAGACTTCATTTTTTAGAGCAGTTTTAGCTTTACAACACAGTTGAGGGGGAGGTACAGAGATTTCGCATATGCCCCCCGCCTCCATGCACGAGTGCACAGCCTCCTCCACTATCGATCCCCCCCCCCATCAGAGTGGGACATTTGTTACCACCGATGAGCCTACACTGACACGTCATCATCATCACCCAGAGTCCACAGTTTACATTAGGGTTCACTCTTGGTGTTGTATGTTCTATGGCTTTGGACAAATGCATAATGATGTGTATCCACCGTTGTAGTGTCATACAGAGTAGTTTCTCTTATTCATCCCTGCCACCCCCAGTGGCCTCCTTAACCCCCACATCCACGAACCTTTCTCCTGTCTCCATAGTTTTGCCTTTTCCAGATTGTGTAGCTGGAATCATATAGTATGTAGCCTTTCCAGTTAGCTTCTTCTCACTGATTTTTTTCCCCCTGTCCAGCTTTGGATAATTCTATAGGCCACTCTGTAAGCGCCAAAGTTCACATTTCCACTCCTGCTCTAATAATCATGGGAACAGGAGGTGTTGCAGGAGCAATCAACTTTAGAGGGTTAGAGGACACATAAACACTCCAGTGGTCACAATGTTCCTGAGCAATAATGTGAAGAGAACATGGATGGATGTGGGAATGTCTATTCTGATGTCTTCTGAACACATTTTTGTGTTTCCAGGTTAGTTCAAGGTATCTGCAGCATTGCCAGATCTAATCAGAGGACTAGTCATTCATTGCAGATCCTGGGAAATAAACTTTGGGAAAACAACTAGCCAATGAGATTTATTGATCACACCTCCTTAGATCCCAGACAGTAAAGTTATTTTGCATGCCAAACTTTTGTACTTAGAGACATCCCTTCCAGAGCCTGACAAGAATTAAAGGTGCAGGGGTGCCTGGGTGGCTCAGTCGGTGAAGCGTCTGCCTTTGGCTCAGGTCACGATCCCGGGGTCCTGGGCTCAAGTCCCACATCGGGGACTCCCTGCTCAGCAGGGAGCCTGCTTCTCCCTCTCCCTCCCTCTCATTCTCTCTCTCTCTCTCTCAAATAAATAAATAAAATTTAAAAAAAATTAAAGATGCAAATATGCTCTAACAGAATGCTGGCTGGCAGTGAGGACCATCTTCTACCCAGCCAGAAATTTGCCAGAGGGCCTTCAAGCCATGCTTCTCCTATAGTGAAGCCCCCTCCACTGACAGTTTCCCTTTGAGCTAATGACTCCTTGATTCCTGTGCCATTTTGGATCTTAAATCTCTCTACTTCAAAGAAAGCAGCAACCCTATCTTTTTCGGCTTTCCTCTACATTTTGTGGAATGTCTCAGAAATGCCGTCAAACCTTTATTATTATGTACATGTGGTTTATATCACTAATATACTCTATTTTGTAGATACTATATACCATGAATAGCTTTGCGTTTTTTCCTAAAGTATTTTGCTTTTTTCTGCCTATGTAATCAAAACATTCTTGTTGCAGATCCTGCCAGGGCTCCATCCATCTTCTCTGGCCTTCTTGTTTCATTTATTGTGCACACCAGCTCCTGGGTGCATTCACTTGCAACAGCCAGGACCTGTGTCTGCTGTTTCGGAGGACCAACCCTAGGCTGTGGGCCCCACTGCTTAGCGGGCGCACCATAAATTCCCGCACGTACCTGGGAATTTACTCCTCCTGGAGGGTGGATGCGGTATGGGGGGGACAGCCAATGACTGATTGGTGTCGTGGTGCCATGTGTGTGTGATAAACATTCCAGCTTCCTTATCAGATGACAGATGTGGATCCCACACTGTCTCCCCAGCTCCCTCCACTCCTATGGATTGAGCCATAGTTAACCTTCCTGGGATCTTTGCCTGATACTACATCTTTCCTCGGCATCTTTACGTTCCTGGTCTCACTTTCCCACTTTGCTTCAGGTTCATCGTGGGAATTCTTATGAATCACTTTCTTTCTTTTTTTTTTTTTTTAAGATTTTATGTATTTATTTGAAAGAGAGAGAGTGAGCAGAAGTGGGTGGTGGGACAGAGAGAGAAGCAGACTCCCCGCCGAGCGGGGAGCCTGACACAGGGCTCAATGCCAGGACCCTGGGATCATGACCTGAGCTGAAGGCAGACGCTTAACCGACTGAGTCACCCAGGCGCCCCTGAATCACTTTCCTACAGTTCTTCACCTCAGTCTACTTCTGGGGAACCTAGTATAAGAATTTGCTCATGTGGAAAATTTGCAAATCGTTGTCAAGTGTAAAAAAAAAAAAAAAAGAACAAAAAAGAAATCACACACCATTCTCCACCCCTAAGGCACCCACCATCAGTCCTTTTCTATGAATTAAAAACAATTTATTGAGGCATATTTTGCTTATCATATAGTTCACCCTTTCAAGTATATATTCCAATGAGTTCTTCAGAAATTTGCTAAGTTGTCCATCCAGCACTACAAATTGGTCTTAGAACTATTTTGTTACCCTGAACAGACCCATTTAAATGGCATTAATCTTCATTTTCCTTCATCCCAGCCCCTGGCAACCACTAATCTACTTTCCATCTCTATAGATTTACCCATTATAGGCATTTCATATAAATGGTATCATAAAATATGTGTTCTCTTGCATCTGCCTTAGTTTAGCCTAATGTTTTTGAGGTTCAGCTGTGTTGCATTTTGTATCAATTCTTTATTTCTTTTTATTGCTGAATAATACTCTGCTGTTCAGATACACCACCTTTTGTTGATTCATCACTTGGGGGACATTTGGGTTGTATCCACCTTTTGGACTGTTGTGAATAAGGCTGTTATGAACACTCACGTACAAGTCTCTGGCCAGTTCTCTTGGGTCGATACCTAAGAGTGGAATTGCTGGGTCATGTGCTAACTCTATGCTTAAGTTTTTGAAGAACTGCCTGAATATTTTGCAAAGCTCTTGGACCATTTTACAGTCCATCAATGTATGAGGGTTCCAGTTTCTCTACATCCTTGCAAAGAATTATAATATAGTAATGGACCTCTGGGAGATTCTATGTTTGTGGAGTTGTGATCTAAATTTTTCTCAAATATGAATGGATTTTTTTTAACTTCTTTGTTATCATTGTAGTACATTTTAAAAATATCTGATCCCCGGTGCGCCTGGGTGGCTCGGTTGTTAAGCGTCTGCCTTCGGCTCAGGTCATGATCTCAGGGTCCTGGGATCGAGCCCCACACCGGGCTCCCTGCTCAGCGGGAAGCCTGCTTCTCCCTCTCCCACTCCCCCTGCTTGTGTTCCCTCTCTCGCTGTGTCTCTCTCTGTATCTCTGTCAAATAAATAAATAAAATCTTTAAAAAAAAATATCTGATCCCCATTCAGTTCCATAGAAACCTCAGGGCACAGAAAGCCTATATAATTTGTGTCTTTGCTTACTCTGTCTTCACCCTGCCCTCTCATTCTTTCTTCTCTTACCCCTCTGTTTCTTCAAAAATAAGGATGGTTCTTGAGCTGCAGGCAGTTGCTTAACCAACTGAGCCACCCAGGCGCCCGAGGATGGTTCTTGAAAGCATGCCTAATGAGTCTTGTCTTTCTTTTACCTTCTCAACAGCAGCTGACTAATTACTTTTTTAGATTTTTTAAAAAAGATTTTATTTATTTGACAGAGAAGTGACACAGTGAGAGAGGAGGGAACACAAGCCAGGGCAGAGGGAGAGGGAGAAGCAGGCTTCCCGCGGAGCAGGGAGCCCGATGCGGGGCTTGATCCCAGGACCCTGGGACCATGACCTGAGCCGAAGGCAGACACTTAACGACTGAGCCACCCAGGCGCCCCACTCTTTTAGATTCTGATGGGGGCATTTTAAATGTGTCTCATCACTGAGCTTCGTGCTGAAGTACTGGAGTCTCATAAGCTAGCGGTAAATGGACAGGTCACACAGATCAACAGGGACTGGGGACGTGAGGGCAGAAGGGTTCGCAGTGACGTAAATTTTCTCCTGCAAGTCTCTTAATGAGACATCACCACATGAGTGGGTTGGTCTGGATTTTGTCACTCTCATGTATCAACCTTCCCCTTCCAAACCAGCCTATCTGGTTCCTCATTAGATAATTTTCTTCGGACTCAGCATTTCTACAGATAGTAACTAAACACCTTCTTTCCTTCACTCAGAAAAGCTCCCTGTTTTTATAGAAAACAAGAAGAGCTTGCTGAAATACTTCTCAAAGGCAGCCTTTCCAAATAAGTATATTTTCTCAGTTTTTTAAAATAGTTTAATCTACTCACAAACTCCTAGAAACATAGTGTGTCTCTTTCTATGCAGTCTTCTGCATGACATCCATGCGTAAGAAGCTGTACGAATGGTTATAAAGTTCTTCATTATTTAAAAGCATAGGAGAACAAACCAAATTACTGTATCTCATTTTCCTACGTGCAGATATTGACAACAGGATCACACAATACAAGACAGAATACAACATTATTTTTTTAATAACGGCTTTATTGATATACAATTGATATACCAAAAATGCACCCTTTTAAGGTGTCCAGATCAGGGGTAGGGGGTTTTTAGTTTATTTACAAGTTGTGCAACTATCATCACTATCTAATTTTGGAACATTTTCATCACCCCCACAAGAAACTCTGTGTCTTTCAGCAGCTACTCATTCCTCCCGTCCTCCCTAGCCTGAGGAAACCACGAATCTACTTCCCATCTCTCTGGATTTGCTTATTCTGGACATTTCAGATCGATGGAATCATACAGTATGTCATCTTTTCGTGACTGACTTCTTTCACTTACCATGATGCTTCCGGGATTCATCCATGTTGTAGTGTGTGTCGGGACTTTTTTCCTTTGGTTGCTGAATAACCTTCTGCTGCCTGATAGACCGCACTCTGTTTATCCAATCATCGTTTGACAGACAGTTGAGTTGTCTCACTTTTTCAGCCCATGCCAAATGCAGCGGTTCACTTTTTTGACCAGTGCTGCTGTGAATGTTCATGTACAAGTCTTTGGATGGACAGAAGTTTTTCACTTCTCTTGGGTGTACACCGAGGAGTAGAATTACTGGGTCATATGGTAACTCTATGTTTAAATTTTTGAGGAACTGGCAAACCATTTTACCAAGTGGGTACACTCTCTTAAACTCACAGTAATCACGGGAAGTAATGATTATATTTGTAGATCAGGAAATGGTGGCTCAGAGAGCTTTAAAGATCTACCTAATAAACCAAGCCTGTAATTATAAAAATGTTGGATCATCTCAGAAGTGAGGCCTTTTCAGATTCCTATAAGAATGTCGAGTAACCAAGATGGAAGGCAGGAGCTTGGGACCTGGGTAATAGGTGTGTCTACCTCAAACTCTGAACACCTCAAGGGTAATTCCACAAATGGCAAAACACATCTGTAAAAATCACACTTCTGTTTTTAACAATGAAAAATGGCAATTATTTCTACAGTGAGTACATATCACTTTGGAAATCAGGGAGAAAGGTTAAATAAATAGAAAACATCATGCTACTGAAAGTCATGGTCCTGTAAGGATTAATTCTGTTAAAGTCACCTCTTTTCTATTTGCTCTTTTGGTGGGGGTGACAAATCCTGTGACCCATAGATTTTTATGGTGTTCTCTATCTTGCAGCATATAAGGAGTTCAAATTTTCAGGAAATCCGTTTCTGCTGAAAGGCTCGCTCCTCTAGCCCCTCAACAACGCACATGCCCTGCCATAGTTATTCCTAGTCTCTTCCCAGGACTGACCCCATGGGATAGTCTCAGCACAATCTTTTCTTGAAGAGAGCAAATGCCCCAGATTTGTTTCCTGTGTTAAATTATTGGGAACTGATGCCTCAGAACCATGCCATTACTTATGCTTGTAACTGCATTCGTATGGCCCGTCCTTCTCTGCCAATCTCAGTATTCTTTAGTGCTGGCTGTGGCTCTCGGAACCCTTTTTTAAAAAATTTTTAAATTTTTTTAAAGATTTTATTTATTTAATTGACAGAGAGAGACAGAGACAGAGAGACAGAGACAGCGAGAGAGGTAACACAAGCAGGGGGAGTGGGAGAGCGAGAAGCAGACTCCCCGCTGAGCAGGGAGCCCGATGCGGGGCTCGATCCCAGGACCCTGGGATCACGACCTGAGCCGAAGGCAGTCGCTTAACCAACTGAGCCACCCAGGTGCCCCCTCTTGGAACCTTTTAATCAGTCTTGACCTAGGGTCTTCTTTCAGGTTGCCCTCTGTGCCTGCAGTTACCTCACAGATTCTTATCTAGTCCTCATCTCTTTGACATGACATGCATGCATTCTTCATGTGGATTCCCAAGCATGTTGCTTTAAAATGTATGCAGTTTCATACCTTTCCATTTCATCCGCAGTTATTACAATCGTAATGTTTTAGAGCTATGCACACAAAGGATCAGCACCACAAAGCAGTTTTGACAGCAGAATGGCCTGAATAGGTGAGACCTGGGTGGGCTCTTATGCAATAAGTGAAGTTATTGATATTCCTTGAAATAGTACGGCAATTCACAGTACTCCAACACCCAGCAGCCTGTGTGCAGACCTTCCTCCTCAGGGCACCATACGGGATATGACAGAATGCTGGTCAGGAAGGTATCAGTGGGGCCTTCTACTCTCTAAGGGGCTGATAAACACTCAAGAGGCGGAGCATAAATGTCCAAGGGCAGGGGTCTGCTTTTGGCTGGCCACACTAGCCACACCAGCAAAATATCAATTACTTGGCAAATTAGATCTGGGCAGCCAAAGTGAATAATCCAGCATCTCCCCCTTGTGAGGTTTTAATAGCTGATGGACTCCTATTTGATGATAATTATTCATCAGAGTAATACCTGCAATTAGCAGATTTTCAGTTTTGTAAAATTCTCATATAGATCTGGCACATTTCTTGTCAATTTTATTCCTTACCGCTTTATGGATTTATTTTTGTTTCTTCCATGGTTGCTTTGCTTTTCTGGATGAAATCTGTTTTTCCATTATGTTTTCAATTTGGTTCTTGTTGGCATATAGGAACTCTATTAACTTGTATGTTGGTCTTATATCTGGTGACCTTATTGCTTTTGTATTAGTTCTAATAAATTTTAAATTAACATGGTTGGATTTGTAGATAGGAAGTCATTTATCTTCCAATAATAATAGTTTGGGATTGTATTTTTTAATCTAAGGTTTCTTTGTATCTTCTTGTCATATGTATTGATGGAATCTTCTGGTACGATGTTGAATGTGGGCATGTTTGCCTTGCTCCTGAGTATAATGGGGCCACTTCTCAGTTTCCACTGTTTTTGTTTTTGTTTTTTTTAAAGATTTTATTTATTTATTTGACAGAGAGAGACACAGTGAGAGAGGGAACACAAGCAGGGGGAGTGGGAGAGGGAGAAGCAGGCTTCCCGCCGCGCTCGGAGCCCAATGCGGGGCTCAGTTCCAGGACCCTGGGATCATGACCTGAGCTGAAGGCAGACGCTTAACGACTGAGCCACCCAGGTGCCCCTCAGTTTCTACTGTTAAACAGGGATGATTTCTATCACTTTCTGGTAGATACCCTTGACCAAGGCAAAGCAGTTCTTTCTATCTTGATTTATTAATTGTTGTATTTTTCTTTAATGTGCAAGCCTTTGAAATTTTGCAAAATGTATTTTAGCGTCTGTTGACATGACAGTGTTATTTTCCTCCTCCTTTAATGTAAACACATAGAGAATTCCATCAATAGCTGTCCTAATGTTGAACCTCCTTGAATCCCAGGGTTAAAGCCTACTTGATCATGATTGATTATTATGGAGTTTTTAATTTACTTTAAAGCTTTGTGATCATTCTCCATTAAAAAATACTTACTGAGTATGCCAAAATATCTAATGAACCATGAAGTTGTTTGAAATTATAGTAGGGAATACAAATAGACTAGTTGGCTATACTGTTTGCTTTTTTTCTGAGTAATTCCATTCCATGCAGACATGAGCAGTAGGATTTGATCTTAAAGAGAAATGACTTCTTGGCTGGGTAGCCTGTATTTTTCCTGGTAGTTCATCTGGTGTCTAACATTGAGTAGCCTTCTGGCTTATTTTGTATGTTTAAACAACCTGTTCAAATTCACCTAAGTTGCCATAACCGTCACTTGCTGACAAAACTCTTTCCCGAGCTTGTGGAAGTTATTACAACCAGGAAATTTAGTTGATTTCAATGTGTTGCATTCGTCTTTGCCCAGTGATCTCAAGTTGCAGAGGCTCTCACTTTTTCTTCCATCAATTGTCAGGAGCAGTTAGTAGGCTGCAGTAGTTCAGGGTATGGATCGTCTGGTCTCACACCCCAGCTCTGCCATTAACCGGCTGCCAAAACCGTAATTCCCAGTTTCATCATTTTTAGAATGAGACTATTAAGATGCCTTGTGGGTTTTTGTGGCTATTAAATGAGTAAATAGAAAGCACTTGAAATAGTACCCAGGGCACAGTAAGTATTGTATATGTGTTAGCTGTGATTTTAGATAATCAAATTGGACTCGTTGATTTGGCAGGAGTTCTGTTACAGATACCATTGTCTTATGATCGCACATGCAATATTTTTTCTTATATATGACTCATGGAAACACATCCCATGTGGAATTTGACTAGTCCTTTACTCATTCAGGGCATTTCTGAAAGTAGGCAGTTTTATTTGACGAGGTGTTTTTCCAATAAAAAAAAAAAAAGGCTGGCTGATTTTTCCAAAATATTTTACGTTTTGGAAAACTCGGAAGGATGAGGTTGAAGCTGATTATCAGGATAAGCCAATCTGTCTACTGATACAAAGAGAAAAATCATTCAGCATTGGTCACCAATAGTCAACAAGCAGTGGGGCTTGCAGAATATGGGTTGAGAGGCAAGGGGTAACTCCCACCTCTCACTGCTCCCCATGGGGCTCTTCTGCCACCTGCGTGTTGGCTCAGAGAGCTAGCAATGAGCTGAAGCAGCTTATAGGGGGACTCAAGATGGAGACAGAGATGGTGTGCCTCTGCTCCCAGACGCCCTGGGTTCAAATCTGAGCTTCACCACTGCTCACCAGCCAGTTGACCTTGGATATGTTTCCAGTGCCTCTGTTTTCTCCTCTGTAAAATGGTGATGATGATAGATAGTAATTAAATCCTAGAGATGCGGGGAGAATTTTTAAGGGAAAGTCCCTGTTTGGGACCAACATAGGACCTGACACACAGGAAGTGCCCCATCCGTGATGTGCCATTTAGCACAGAGCATTTATTATCCGTGATCTTTGTTCTAGTCTGCAGGTCATCGTATCTCCAGCTGGGCAGCATGTCATATGTGAAAGTCTGATGACAGAAGAGTTCACTGCCTTTTATTAAAAAAAAAAAAAATTCAGCAGTTTTTAGTATATCCACAGTATTCACAGATGTGTGCAACCATCACTCCAGTCAGTTTGAGAGTATTTTGGTCACTTCACAAAGGAGCCTCACACTTTCTAGCTCTCACCTCTCTCCGCGCGCACCCCACCCTTCTCGTTAGCCCTAAGCAACCATTAATTTACTTTCTATCTCTGTGCTTTTGCCTGTTCTGGACCTTTCATATCAATGCAATTATACAATATTTAGTCTTCGGTGAATGGCTTCTTTCATGTAGTTTAATGTTTTCAGCCTTCATTTGTGCGGTAGCATGCATCAGCACATTGTTCCTTTTTATGGCTAATATTCCACTGTCTGGATACAACACTTTTTTTTAAAAAACATGAAATATTTTTAGGGTGTTTCAAATGTTATTTTATTTTATTTAGTTTATTTTTTAAAAGATTGCATTTATTTATTTGTCAGAGAGAGAGAGAGAGAGCACAAGCAGTGGGAGCGGCAGGCAGAGGGAGAAGCAGGCTCCCCGCTGAGCAAGGAGCCCGATGCGGGGCTCGATCCCGGGACCCTGGGATCATGACCTTTGCTGAATGTAGACACTTAGCGGACTGAGCTGCCCCGGCGTCCCTAGAACACATTTTGGTTATCCATTCATCCACTGATGGACTTATGGGCTGTTTTTACCTGTTTTCTAAAAAAAGGTTTATTTTTTTTAATTTTTAAAAAATTTATTTATTATTATTTTTTCATTATGTTCAGTTAGCCACTGTATAGTACATCATTAGTTTTTGATGTAGTGTTCAGTGGTTCATTAGTTATATATAATACCTAGTGCTCATCACAACACATGCCCTCCTTAATGCCCGTCACCCTGCTACCCCATCCCCCGACCTCCTCCCCTCTGAAACCCTCAATTTATTTCTCGGGATCCATAGTCTCTCAGTGTCTGTCTCCCTCTCTGATTTATTTATTTGTTATTTGAGTGGGGGCAGAGGAAGAGGGAGGGAGAGAGAGAGAATCCCAAGCAGACCCACTACTGAGCATAGAGCCTGACGCAGGGCTATATCCCATTACCCCGAGATCACCCCCCGAGCCAAAACCAAGAGTTGGACGCCCCAGACTATTTTTACCTTTTGACTAATAGAAATAATGCTGCAATGAACATGCATGTACAAGTTTTTGCCTGAGTATCTGTGTTTGGTTCTCTTGGGTAGGTATCTAGGAGCAGAATTGTT
The DNA here is from genome assembly GCF_003265705.2 of Callorhinus ursinus. NCBI lineage: Eukaryota > Metazoa > Chordata > Mammalia > Carnivora > Otariidae > Callorhinus > Callorhinus ursinus. Next base: position 35,847,607 of record NW_027397078.1, read on the forward strand.
GGTTCATATGCCATATGAGGAACTGTCAGACTGTTTTCCAAAGTGGCTGTGCCATTTTCCATCCCCACCAGCAGCGTGTGAGGGTTCCAGTTTCACCACCTCCTTGTCAACACTTGTCATTGTCTGGCTTTTTTATTATAGCCATCCTATTAGGTATGAAGTGGTGTCTCATTGTGGTTTTGACTTTAATTTCCTTAATGAGTAATGACTCTGAGCATCTTTTCATGTGCTTATTGGCCATTTGTATATCTTCTTTGGGAAAACGTCTCTTCAGATCCCATGTTTAAATTGGGTTGTCTTTTTGGGGCACCTGGGTGGCTCAGTCGGTTGGGTGGCTGACTCTTGATTTCGGCTCAGGTCATGATCTCAGGGTCGTGAGATTGAGCCTTGATTGGCCTCCATGCTCAGTGCCAGGTCTGCCTGGGATTCTCTCTCCCTTTCCCTCTGCTCCTCCCCCAACTTGCACTCCTGCGTGCTCGCTCTCTCCCTCACTCTCTAAAATAAATAAATAAAATCTCTCAAAAAAAAATAATAAATTGGGTTGTCTTTTTAACTGTTGAAGTTGCAACACTGGTCATTATTATTGAGGTACTTTCTGGTGGGTCAGTGCTGCTCACCCCTCTGTGCACATAGGTCCCCTGGGGCCCTGGTTGAAATGCAGATTCTGCTTCAGTAGGTTCAGTGTGGGGCCTGAGAGTCTGCATTTCCCAGTACCTCCCAGGTAGTGCTGCTGTCCATGGACCCCACTCAAGTATAAAACAAAGTTATATTATTTCCAGGGGCTTAATTTCCCCCGCAGTGTGGAAGATCTGTAGGAAACACAAGTTCTGAAAAGAGGGTGGAAATGAAAAACGCAATTTAATGAGGTTAATTGTGAACACCCAGGAGTTTGTTCAAATTAGTTGCTTTTTTTGGTCACCATCACTCTTACAGTTTCCTCACCTGCCCTCCAGGACATATTATTTCATTTCTGAAGGGAAGTTTCTGGCCTTTAGTGAATGCTGGCTGTAGCTAAGCCTAGTGGCAGTGGCTGCTGGTATAATTTGGAGGTGCTTTATGTTCTGCTGTTGAGACATTAAAATGGAAAATGTGAGGCCAGAAATGATTTCTCTGGGGATGCACATACATGGTTAGAGCTCATAATGGACTTGTCAACATCTTCTCTTCTGCCCCTCCTTGGGTGAGATTTTGTCTCCTGACGCAGTTTTGAATGAGACTTTCATAAGGGCTGAGTCTCGTACCTTTTACAGTAAAATATTTGCCCAGATGAAGTCATCTCCTTCGGAATTTGAGATTTCTCTCTGAAAATACAGCTAAACCCACAAGCTGTGAAGAATTATAATAATTCATTTAGAGATACCTTTTGGGCAGCTGGAAGCCCTGGGAATTTTCTGGTTTGTAGGTTGGGGGAAGTTAGGCAGGCTGAAGATCTCTGTCTCCAGATAAGTGGCCCTGAGGGAATTTGCCATATGCTAACGTGAGGGGGACGATGGGAGATGGGTTCATTTCTCGAGTTCCCGAATCAACATCGTATTTCTGGAACTCGAAATAATTAACAGTTATTGTACACATATTGATGAAATTGGAAAATGTTTACTCTAAAGTCATGTGACTATAATTTTTAAATTTAGCTTAAATAATAAAGTTAATTTATAAAGTTATCATAGAGTAATACTGTAGTATTGCCATACAGATAACGCTGTGAGGCTAAGGAATTGTACTCTTTTCTTTATTTCTTAGTTCAGAGGGCAAGTAGAGATGCTTCATAATCTGTCCTGAAAATGTTGACTTTCTCCAAGTGGGCCCATGCTTGTCCAGATATTTCTCTAAGGAAAGTCCCCTTGAATAAAGGCAGCATCTTTGATCATGGAAGCAAAAAATATCCTCCACGTGCACGGAGTTGAAGTGATGACCCTCCGCTTGTTATTGAGATGGTGGAATCTCCACCTTGTTTTTCAGTGGCTGGCATTAGGAGACTAGAGGTATGGGGTGCCCGTGCCTGCCCCCTGGGACCCTGGGGTCCACTCTGCCCTGAGCACTGCAGTGCTGCCCTTACATCTCTTTCATACTGAACCTCCACTCCTTTACTGTTCTTTACAAAGTATAAAACTGCCCTGTTCTCCTTCCCTTGCTCCCCGTCCCTCTTCTCCTTCCCTTCTTTCCTTTTTATCCTTGGAAACTTAGTGAGCTCACTCATACATGCTAGAGAACATGCCGGACATTAGAACATAGTGTCCCCTCGAGGCGATGCCCATGATATGGGCAGCCTTCAGACGGTTGTAGGCTGGGGAGCATAAAAGGGGCCATGCGGGCATGGGTGGAAGAAGGACGAGCTCTGTTTTGGCTCTGTGGTTTTCAGTGCTGGGGAGCCATTCAAGTCGAGGTGCCTCATAGGTAGCTGTAGAGCTGAGAAGAGAGGTTGAGAGGTAGAAATAACAAAATGAATTGGATCTAACAAAATGGATTGTAACAAGGATCAATAAAAATTCTTAAAGGTAAATGCAGAAAAACCACCTGCATAAATCCTGGATAGAGGGAATACAACTTAAAATTATGTTTACTTGTTTTAACTAAGAATCAGCTGGCAATGTAAGCTCACCGACTGAGGCAGTTTCCAAAAAATAGAAGTTTTCTTGGATTGCATTAATAGAAGTATTACATCCAGAATTAGGGAGGTGGTAGTCTTGCTGTATTTAAGGTGGGTCAAGACTACCACTGGAACAATGCATATTAGTTCTTAGCTCATGAGCTGTACAAAAATGGAGGGCTGGCTGGATTTGGCCTGCGAGCTGTAGTTTGCCAACCCAGGCTCCGTAGACTTCTGTTCTACCAAACAACCACTTACTACATCTAACACTACTCCTAGGTGTGTAATCTTGGCTAAGCTTGTTAGGACAGTATTTATACTCACATCATAAGGGTGACTAGGAAGGTTAAATGTGGAAGCACATGTCAAGCCCTTGGTACAGTGCCCGACACATAATAGCCTGAGATACTAACTAAATCGAAGCGGCCATCAATGCTTTTCTTTGGTCACGTGATCTTGGGCCATCCCTTCCGGGCCTCTGCTCTTCTGAAAGGGGAATATGGTCAGATAAGATGATTCCAGAAGCCCCTTCTTCCTGATGGCGAGTGCTTGAGAAGAACACCTGCAGTTTTCTTCCCAGCGCTTTCTCTCTGGCCACGAGTGCCCAGTGCCATCGCGGGAAAGCTGGTCGTGTCAGAGTTAGTGACCGTGTCAGAGCAGCCCTCACATGGTGATAGATGGACAAGTGATAGGCGGTCACCCTCCTTTTGATAGTACTGAAGCCTATCAGCCCTGCCTCGCAGAGTCTCCCCGCAGGACCGAATCCCAGTTGCCCTTGGTGATGGCTGCCTTGTTAACTCACATTTACTGACTTCCTTCCCTTCTCTGTCTCACTTCTTCACTCCCCTGCCAGTGTTTTCTGGTGTCACCTCCTGTGGTGGGCAGAATATTGTCTCCTAAGAGATGTCCATGCCCTATACACAGCCCCGTGGCTATGCTGCCTTACGTGGCAGAAGGGACTTGACACCTGTGGATTCAATTAAGAATCTCAAGCTGGAGCGATGAGCCTGGATTATTCAGGTGGCCCGGTATAATCGCTAGGGTCCTTACAGGTGACAAAGGGAGGCGGGGCAGTCCGACTTAGGAAAGAAGATGTGATGACAGAAAAGAGTCAGAGAGAGACTGGAAGATGCTACAGTGCTGCCTTTGAAGGTGGAGGAAGGGGCCACAAACCAGGAAATGCAGGTGGCTTCTAGAAGCTGCAAAAGGCAAGGAAATGGGTTCCCCTAAAGTCTCTTAAAAGGAACACAGCCCTGCCAACACCTTGATTCTAGCCCAGTGTGACCCATTTTGCACTTCTGACCTCTGGAACTCTAAGACAATAGATTTGTGTTGTTTCGAGCTACTAAATTTGTGGTAATTTGTCACAGCAGCAACATGAAACTAATACTCCTCCTAAATAAACTATTTGTCTGTGAGTCTTTGCTTCAGCATCTGCTTCTGGGGGAACCCAAAATAAGACACTTCTCGATCTGACGTTGTATGTGTATTTCTATCTCACTTAAAATATCCATGCTTTTTAATTGTTCCATAAGCACTTAGTTATTGTGTACTTCTTTATGCTTGCTGTTGCTCTGAAGCTAGTCACAAAAGAGGAAATAAACTCAGCTCTTCCCTGCAGGAGCTTACCATCTAACTGTGGAAATAAGCCACGGGCAATTCTAGCGTGCGCCTTGTGTTATTCAGCGCTTTTTCTCTCAGAGTCCCATAACCATAAGTATTTATTAAGCTTCCACTGTGAACAGTGGTCAGATCAATAGCGTATATAAATATATGCCATAGTCACTGCCAACAAAAAGGCAGATTCTCGAGTCTAATTTTTAATAAAATGACGGTAACGCCCTTCTAGAGGCCAGTCTCATTTTGTCAGTACAAAAAAAGGAGAACAAGGAGTTCTAAGTGAAAACAATGCAGGGATCCCATTTTAGGGAAATCGAAGCACTGATTTCACCTCCTGGTTCCCATAAAAAGAATGCAAAGTTTATTTTGTTCCCAAGGAAATGCGCTGTTGTTTAGCTCCTGAACCATCAACACATTTTTAAAAATTATAATTTACTGCAGCATTTGGCTGCGAAATAAACTGAAGGAAGGTTGAAGTCAGATTCACAAGATACGAGTTCGAATTCTGGATCTGTCGCTTCATAAAGGCACGTGATCTCAGGCAAAAATGTAACCGCTCTGAACCGCATCTGTTAACTGGCCACAGCGATGTGAGCCTCTAAAGTCAGTTGACCAGGGCGCCTGGGTGGCTCAGTCGGTTAAGTGTCTGCCTTCGGCTCGGGTCATGATCCTGGAGTCCTGGGATGGAGTCCCGCTGTGGGCTCCCTGCTCAGCGGGGAGTCTGCTTCTCCCCGTCCCTCTGCCCCTCCCGTTGCTCGTGCTCTCTCTCTCCCTCTCTCACTCCCTCTCAAATAAATAAATAAATAAAATCTTTAAAAAGAAATAAAGCCAGTTGGCCAATGGAGGCCAGCACACACTGATGTTCCAAGCCTTTCTTTATTTTACGTAGTTGGACATCTAGAAGAGTAAGCTTCTCCAACCTTTTAGGCTCCAACTCTGGAATCCCTGTTCCTTTCATTTCTGCTGACAGAATTGAAATTCTCTGCCAGGCTCCCCCTTTTTCGTCGCAGTCCCTTGCTCCGAATGCAGTCAGGAGTAACCAACATGTGCTGCCAGTTCAACTCTAAAGGTGCTGGGTCTGCCTTCCAGGTCATCACAGGTAAAGATTTTAGCAAGTCTCCCGCTGCTGCCATAGCATGTCACCTGTCTTTCCAACCGCTACTGTTTCCTCTCTGCCCGTGAGCTCATCACTAAGCCGGTTCGATATGTTTTAGGTCTTGGTGATAGCGATGGCAGCACCTCACATTAAGGTTCAAGTATCTCTACTTGGGCAGGCTAAGTGCTGCCACACAAAGCTAGTTGCTGGAACAGTCTGAATGTTTCCGTGGCTTAATACATTAAAAGTTAATTTTTTGATTAGCATTGGAATTACATCAGGTGTTTGAAGGGCAGACTTCCGTGTGGACATTCAAGGACCCAGGCTTCTTCCATCTTGTGGCACCTCCACATTCAATCTGTGTGCTCCATGGAATGGCATGAGGATGGGGCACATCCCATGATCCTGACCTGGAAGTGACACGCAGCACTCTTGCTTGCATGCTCTTGACTGGGACTTGATCATATGGCCCCATCCTAGCTGCAGCGGGGGTTCAGAGGACCGTGGACTCCTGGCTTAGCATAAATTCTTTGTCATCAGCTTGCTATTTCTTCCTCGCTGTGTGCTTGTCTCAAAATGTTGCTATGTGGGTTAAAATTGCAAAATAGGTGTAAGTTCCTTTTAGAGTAAAATTGTGCTATCAATGAAAAGGATTTTTTTTCCTCAAAGAAAGCTTGTTACCTGTGATGATTGGGTTCTCCCGAAGACAGGCACCTAATAAGTTACTGGGGTTTTAGTGGACTTGAGCCCTCAACACTGGGTCTTAGTACTGCTCTTCTGGGAGAATGCCTACCTAGTTCCAAACTACTGGCCTAAAAATAAGCTCTTGGAACTGATTTCATAAGTTAGTAGCTTCCTCTGCAAGCTTTGTAGAGTGCATGTTCATTTTGACTTGATTTCTACTTTATCGTAGCTTAATTCAAATTTGTATTTAGTTTGTGGTTTTGTGCTAACTTTACATCTTGCCTGTGTTAAACTTAAAGCGCAATTGCCTCTCCGCCTTGACTTGTGGAGTCGTTAGTGACACTGCTTCCTCTGTGTCAGGTACATTCCAGGTTCCTCATTTTAATCCTCCCAGTAATGCTGCAATGTATGCTTGGTTACCTCTATTTGATTATTGAGAAAACCAACTCAGAGAGGGTAACTATATTAGTTTTCTCTTGCTTTGTGACAAATTACTAAAAACTTAGTGACTGTGTTCTGTACTAGAGGCTCTTGGGGGAGAATCACTGGTGAGCTCCTTCCAGTGGTTGGCAGAACTCAGTTCCTGTGGCTGTAGGACTGAGGTCTCTGTTGCCTTGCTGGCTGTTGGCTTGGGCTCTTTCTCAGCTTTGAGAGGTCATCAGCATTCCTTGGCTCATGGTCTCTCCATCTTTAAAGCCAGAAATGGCATGTCAAATCCTTCTCATGCTTCCAATCTCTCTGACTAATGCCTTTTTTTAAAGTTTTTTTTTTTTTATTTTAATTCCAGTATAGTTAACACACAGTGTTATATTTGTCTCAGGTGTACAGTATAGTGATTCAACAATTCTCTTCATTACTCAGTGCTCATCATGATAAGCATGCTCTTTAATCCCTATCTGCCTTTTAAAGGGTACATCCAGATAATCTCCATATCCGAAGGTTAAATGGCTTGGGACTTTAATTACATCTACAAAATCCCTTTGTAACAGTACCTAGATTAGTGTTTGATTGATTAACCAGGGGATGGGAATCTTGGGGGCCATATTTAGAATTGTGCCTGCCACAGTAACTAAGTTGCCTGAATTCACACAGCTAGAGAATTGGGAGGCGAGCATTTGAAACCCAATCTATCTAGCATTAAAGTCTACCCCCTCTTCTGTCTACCAGGCTGCCCTTCTTGCAGAAAGGAGTGGTGGGCAATACCTAAAGAGAATGTCCTAGAAGGAAAGCCCAACCCCAGTTCCTCACCTCGAGGCATATAATTTAATTCTTACACTAAAAATGATAGATTTAATATTTTAAAATTGTGAATCAAAGTAATACTGGCTCTTTCCAAAATGCCGCCACCAGAGAGGTGGTATGATTGTGGGCTACACAGACAGATCTGGATACATTCCAAGAGCTGCCCCTTATTCACTCTGAAATGCCACGCCTCAGTTTCTGCCCTGTAAAATGGGATAATAATAGTATCTTACAGTTGCATCAAGAGACGGAAGCGATGACACTTAGAAATGTTTTTCTTAGTTCCCGGGACACAGTAAGCACGCAGCTGTTAACCGTCACCTTTGCCGTCACTATTCTTGTCCCCGTGTCGTGGTTGTCGCTAGCCCTCAGCCCAGATGGCAACGGTGTAGTCAATGTAGCAAGTATTTACATTCCATATAATAACATGTAAAACCAGTCATGTCCATTTATCAGAGGGGAAGAAAAAACTACTCTGCCTATGATCTCATTGTTGACTTGGCCTCTGAAACCTCAGCTGCGGATTAATAAGTGTGAGACTTGGTAATTTTTTGGTCTCTTGGAGACTCAGAAATAAAAGGGGAGGATTTTTCTCTGCCACTCATGTAATTTAGAGTCTGTCCGCTTGGTTCTGATTCTGCCAGTAACTTAAATGGATATAAATTTCATGTCACAATTCGTGAGACCTGGTGTCACTTTCGGAGCCCTCCTACCATGGTGTCTTTCTCCGTGTCCCTCTTGATCCGAGACCCGCTATTGAAAGGTCTCTAACATATGTTTCATTTTACTTTTTACTCCAGACTTGAGCTTGCTGTAAACAAGAAATTTATTTTTAGGATTTTTGCTCCGCATTTTATTCAGATCTTTTTCTGCATTTTCACCACATTCCTCGGCTTCTGTTAAGCCAACTTTTTGAATGTGAGAAAAAGAAATGTCACGGAATGAAGACTGCGGCACCCAACAGAAGTGCCGGGTTGAGTCCTCTGTGGGAGGAAGCTCAAGACCCCCGGATGATTTAAGCAGAAATCGGAATGAAGAATTAAGAAGGACAGAGGTAGGAGGAGGACCCTCCAAGGAAATGTGGGGCTGCCCAGACCTCAGTTGGAATGGGGGAGAGTGGTTGGGAGAGGCTGCCATGGTGCAGACATTTATCCACCCAACGCAACGTGTGTAGAACTCAGCAACAGAAATGGTCAGTGGTACCGTAGTGTGGCCATGGATTTAAGACCCTTACATCGATTCTATGTATTATTAAAAATGTAAGGCGAGGAGAGGAATTTCTGAGTAACAAAACCTCGTGAAATCCTTGTAGCTTGGCTCCTCCTTGCCCCCCACCCCGAAAGTAGCCGCCTGCAACATCCTTTATGAGGTGATGTGCCTCGTTCGCTTTCCCACTTAACCTTTAGTACTCTCATCGTCTAAGTCAGGGTTTCTCAACTGTGACCCTGTGGACATTTGGGGCTGGGTAAGTCTTTGTTTTCCCTCAGCATTCACTCTGTACCCGGAAGGCTGCCCCTGAGGGCTTCTCCCCCCCGCCACCCCTTGATGATGGCAAGTGCTGGGGAGAGAGTGCCTAGGAAAGCAGCCCAGGCCAAGTGATGGATGGGGACTTGCTGGGTAGTTTGCTGCAGCTTCCTAGTTCCTTAACTGGGACAACTCCGAGACGTGTTCCACACTGTCCCCCGCCGTTCCCTGGTGGGATGGAGCTCCAGGCCCCGCAGAAGTGACTTGTTTGATAACACACCTCTGTTGATGTCTTCCCCATTCTCTGACTCACCTGCCAAATAAACCATGTACATTCATGTCCTTGCCTCAGGCTCCACTTGTAGGGGAACCCAAACTGAGACTCCGTGTACCAAACAGTGCAGTTCCGTCTGTTTAGAGAAATCTTGAGCTCATTCTCGAAAGATTTGTCCACGAAATGCCATTGATCAGTGTTGTCACCAAGTGCTCTCAGGCCTACATTCTGGGTGGGCCAGGCTGCGCTGGGGATGGGTGTGCTCTGATGTGTATGTCTGCGCTGATGTGGACATTGTTATTTCTCGTGGGTTTGTTCTGAATAAAGCCTTTGGAAATTGCGTTTTCCCACAAGTTCCACAAATGTTTCCACATTTTAGAAATTGTTTGAGCATGCTCTAAGCTGCGACTTTGAAAGTCAAACAATTTTGGCTGGTGATATTATTTTTAAAGAAACAAAACAGTTTTGTTTTGTTTTTAATTTTGGCTTTTGTTATGCTTTGCAATCCTTTTCTGCTCTAAGGGCCTTTACTTCCTTTGTTTAGTGCATGGCTTTGCAGAATGCTCCGGGAAGTATTTGGTAGACATTTTTGTATGGATATGATTGCGGTGAATTTTTTTTACATTCTAAAGCTTGTATACATGGAATGTTTCATTTAATTCTCACAAAAACCTGGTATAATAGGATTATCATCGTGCTCTAGTGAAAGGGAAAGCCAAGTTCCAGAATGTTTAAGTGAGTTTCTGTTTAGCACTTTTATCTAGCCATGAATTAATGGAAAACTTTGATGAATGTGATCAGTGATTCTTCAAAGACAGCCAAGAAGGAGAATATACTGTCCAAGGGATGCAAAGCTGAGGAGGGGGAGGAACTCGGGGAGGAAGGGACACAGCCCTCGCTCGGCGACGGCTAGTACGCTGAGAAAATTAACAGGAGCGAGTCAGAGACTAGAGCAGCGTTTCCCCAGGTGCTTTTCTCACCTTCCAGGAAACCCCCACTAGTGCCGTCAGTCTCTAGCGACTTGCTCAGCACTTTTAAAGCTGTGGGCCATCTTTCCCGCATTACCGGCTAGGAGACCACAGCACCACTGTGTTGGTTCACACGATTTAGTGCAAGTCTTTATCTTGCTTGCGCCAAATTTGTGCCTGGCATAAAGAGGAAGCACATGGCTATTTCGGATGTCAACACTGGATTTTGAGGTGAGGTCCAAAGCAAGTTGGTTCTGCTGCTGCCACGGACCACGATCTTACCTCTGATACCCAGCTCAGCGTCAGAGTCCCCACTGACAGTTGCCATCCCTGATACTGAGCTCAGTCTAATTTCTTGAACCTTTGCCTGTTGCCCACTGTTGGTACCAGAGTTGCTCCTGGGGAACCCAATTAAATCCTTTCGGCCCTTCTACCAACAGTGAACCTGAGTTATGACTGAGGCACTCTGCAGTAACCAGGATTCGTTTGGGAAAACAGAAAACCCTTAGATATTTCAAGAAGGAAGTGATTTAATACAAGAGTTAGAGGCTTACTAAGGAATTGAAAAGGACTGCAACCATCATTATAGAATTAGGAAGATAGCCACATTAAGAAAGAACCACTAATGATCCCAGTTACCTGCTGTGTACCCAGAAGCACCTGGCAACACCTCCCATTGGCCCTCTGCCAAAGCCCACACACCTGCCTGCCACCATCACACTGGGCTTTGGCTTCTCTTTTGCCTTATGGGCGTGTCCTACTTGTGGGACCTCACTCTGAACTGTGATAGCAAAAAGTCTGCGGAATGTAGCTCCCAGACTTCTAGCCTCTGAGGTACAGGGAACAGCATAAAACATAGAACATGGTGTTGCATAACTTACTGATAGTTCAGGCCATTTCTTGTCTCTAGAAATTTTCTGAAGCTGAGTTGTGAGCCTGGGGCACTCAAAGAAGAGGATATTATCCCTCTAAAATCAAAGGTGCTAGGAAAAACATTTCCGATTTGGGACAGGCCAATAGAAGTAAGGGATAAATAGCAACTGGGAACATGAGGGCCCTCAAAGTTGAGATTCTGTAATGGTGGCCTTGCAGACAATGCAGCCCTGGAGCCTTGTGTGCCGCCCAGCCATGGTCAAGGCCACTGTGTTCTTCGACATCACCATGCATGGCGAGCCCTTGGGCTGCATCTCCTCCTGCCGAGCCTGAGTGGTCGGATGGCAGGCATGTGGTCTTCGGCAAGGTGAGCGAAGGCAGGAATATTGTGGACGCCATGGATCGCTCTGGGTCTGGGAATGGCAAGACCAGCAAGAGGATCACCATTGCCGACTGTGGACAAATCTCATAAATTTAACTTGTGTTTTATCTTAACTACCAGACCGTTCCTTCTGTAGCTCAGGAGGGCACCCCTTTACCCTCTTCTCAAAATACCCTACAATCTTTGTGCTCTCACCGCAGCTCCATGGGTTCCATATTTTCCTTATTCCCCTCCAAGTCTAGCTGGATTGCAGAGTTAAGTTTATGATGATGAGATAAAAACTAAACAACTGTAGCAAAACAGCAACACAAGGTTCTGTAATGGTTATAATAGTCGTGGGTGTGACATAGGAGGAAACTGGGCCTTACATTTCGAGCAGAACTACCGGGAACATTGGGCAGCTCTATCCTTGCATCCTTACTGTGCCTATTATGGTCGTCCTCTGCGATTTCCTTACCTTCTGGTAAAATATCTTGCACACTTTGATCAGCTGGCTGAATGTGTGTTCTGCTCCTGTATGCCAAGGTCAGAGTCTTGGATAAGTTGTTGAATAAGTCTGCTTCTCCAGAGACAAATCTTGGAAAAAGTCCCTAAGAGGCAATGGGGACTGGCCAGAGGGTCATCCCTGGATACCTGCTCCATCAAACCGGTCCCACAGGGTATGGGACCTGGCCAGGAGTGCTAAAACCACTGTTGGGGGGGGGGGTTGCTTTTAGTAGCATATTAGACTTGTCATCTGATTCACAACATTTGCTTCCAAAAGCTGTGCTTTTGGCCTAGGTACGAGACTGGAAGGCCAAAGCATCCATGAAATTGACCTAATACTGTTTAAAAATGTTACTGCAGCATACAAGTCGTGAAGTCTGATTTGCTCCCCATAGAGTGAATGCTAGTAGTCAGTTTTCTTTTCATCACAAAGTAAAATAGTCTTTGTATATTCATGATTAGATATATGCTCTGCTTAGTAGATGAATTAATAGTAACTATCAAGCTGTGATGTATTTTTTTTTTCTCAAGAACACTTTATAAAACCACAACTCAGTAAAGCAAATTGTTCTTTTGGATAAGCCAAATAAAAGGTACTCTACCTAAGCACCTAGGGACTCTTGATTTAATCCAAGGAAAATATTAACTTCAAATTTTTTAATACTCAATAACTAATACTTCTAATTTATTTCTTCTAAGGAATTTGTATTGGAATTATAATCAATATTCTGAAGATTTTTAAAAATCTTGGTTGGAAAGTAGAGATATATCTACTAATAAAATTTTGTTTCTTTGATAATGATTTTTTTAAAAGATTTTATTTATTTATTTGAGAGCGAGAATGAGATAGAGCATGAGAGGGGGGAGGGTCAGAGGGAGAAGCAGACTCCCCGCTGAGCAGGGAGCCCGATGTGGGACTCGATCCCGGGACTCCAGGATCATGACCTGAGCCGAAGGCAGTCGCTTAACCCACTGAGCCACCCAGGCGCCCTCTTTGATGATGATTAACAAGCAAACAGAAAGGCGTAAGAACTTAATAATGAAAATATTAAATTTTAAGATTATTTCCCAAGGTAAATAGTTACTTCACTGGAAGCTGTACTCTTCTCTCTCTCTCTGTATTGGAATTGCCCTTTAGTTGCACTAGACACTGGTTTATTGTCTCTTCTTGCTGTCTCATTTTTTCTTGAAGTAAAGACACCTTTTAGATTTCATATGATTTTTCTGTGCCAGTGATAACATGTCAAGAAAATGTTTTCTAAGAGAGTAGGTTTGGGGGCTGCATCTGACTCTCTGTGACCTTTGACACATGATATGTTAGACCTCTAGACTAATATAAAGGTGAGAAGTCAAGACTAAGAATGCTAAGAGACATTCTAAGCTAATCAACAATAGCTTGTCAAAGGGTATAATGTTTCAGTTGTGGGAGAAACCAAGAATACCAGAATTTGTTCCAGAACTTAACTTCACCTTGATTGAGTGTGTAAACATAAATGTGAAATCATGCCAGTTCCTTCTAGACTTAACTTGTGATAGGAAATTAGGAACTGGTAGCTGGGATCAGGTTCCTAATTCTTACAAAAGATGAATATATACGAACCATGAGAGACGATGGACTCTGAAAAACAAACTGAGGGTTCTGGAGGGGAAGAGGGTGGGGGGATGGGGTAGCCTGGTGATGGGTATTAAAGAGGGCACGTTCTGCGTGGGGCACTGGGTGTTATGAACAGACAATGAATCATGGAACACTACACCAAAACAAATGATGTAATATATGGTGATTAACATAACAATAAAAATTAAAAATAAATAAATAAATAAATAAAATCTTTAACAAATATTTTTATTAGCAATAAATTCTTTTTAAATTAAAAAAGATGAATATATGCAAAGTATATTTCCAGTCTTCGTATAAATGCATTAATGTTCTGGTTTATTTGGAGTATCTTTATGATTAATCAGTGGATGTGTCCTTATATGTGTGTGTACATGAATGTAAGATAGACAGAAATGCTTACTCCTAATTAATGTCCTGCTTATCATTCACATCTTGTGGGGCTTCATAAAATTGAAAAATGAACTGGGAAGAACAACAGTTCTCAGTTTTCTTTATGACACATTTCCATAACGCCTGCTCTCTTATCCATGTTATTTATACCCCTCAACATCTTTATAATTAAATTGGATTCTCTTATGATTTTTAAAAATTTTTAATTTTAATTCCAGCATAGTTAACATACAGTGTTACATTAGTTTCCGATGTGCAATACCATGACTCCACACTTCCATACATGACCCCGTGCTCATCACTGACAAGTGAGCTCCTTAGGCCCCATCACCTGTTTCCGTCATGCCCCTTCCCTCCCGTAACCATTAGTTTGTTCTCTATAGTTAAGAGTTTTTTTCTTGGTTTCTCTCTCTCTCTCTCTTTTTTCCTTTGCTCATTTGTTTTGTTTCTTAAATTCCACATACGAGTGAAATCATATGGTATTTGTCTTTTACTGACTTATTTCACTTAGCATTATACTCTCTGGTTCCATTCTTGTCGTTGCAAATGACAAGATTTCATTCCTTTTTATGGCCGAATAATATTCCATCATATATGTGTATACACACACACACACACACACACACACACACACACCACCTCTTCCTTATCCATTTATCTATTATGGACACTTGGGCTGCCTCCATAATTTTGCTATCATAAATAATGCTGCTACAAACATAAGGGTGCATATATCTCTTTGAATTAGTGTTTTCATATTCTTTGGGTAAATCCCCGTAGTGTGATTACTGGATTGTAGGGTAGTTTTTTTTTCTTTTTTTAGATTTTACTTATTTATTTATTTGAGAGAGAGAGAGAGAGAAAGGGCACAAGGGGAGGGAGAGGGAAAGAATCCCAAGCACACTCCATGCTGAGTATGAAACCACATGCCGGGCTCAATCTCACAACCCTGAGATCGTGACCTGAGCCAAAACCAAGCGTTGGATGCTTAACCGACAGAGCCACCCAGGTGCCCCAAATCGTAGCATAGTTCTATTTTTAACTTTTTGAGGAACCTTCATATTCTTTTCCACAGTGGCTGTACCAGTTTTCATTCCCACCACCAGTGCAAGATGGTTCCTTTCACTCCACATCCTCGCCAACACTTGTGGTTTCTTGTGTTCTTGATTTTAGCCGTTCTGATAGGTGTGAGGTGATATCTCATTGTAGCACTTTTTTTTAAAAGATTTTATTTATTTATTTGACACAGAGAGAGAGAGAGAGAGAGAGAGAGAGAGCACAAGCAGGGGGAGCAGCAGGCAGAGGGAGAGGGAGAAGCAGGCTCCCTGAGGAGCAGGGAGCCCGTTGTGGGGCTTGATTCCAGGACCCCGGGATCATGACCTGAGCCAAAGGCAGTTGCTTAACCAACTGAGTCACCCAGGCGCCCCTCTCATTTTAGTTTTAATTTACATTTCGCTGACGATGAGTGATGTTGTCTGTTGGCCATCTGTATGTTTTCTTTGAGGAAATGTTTGTCCATGTCTTCTGCCCATTTTTAAATTGAATTATTTGGTTTTTTGGGTATTGAGTTGCCTAAGTTCTTTATATATTTTGGATACTAACCCTTTATTGGATGTCATCTGCAAATGTCTTCTCCCACCCCATAGTTTGCCTTTTAGCTTTGTTGGTTGTTTCCTTCGTTGTGCAGAAGCTTTTTATTTTGACGTAGTCCCAATAGTTTATTTTTGCTTTATTTCTTTTGCCTCAGGGGACCTACCTAGAAAAATGTTGCTATGGCCAATGTCAGAGACATTACTGCCTATGTTCTTTTCTAGGATTTTTACAGTTTCAGGTCTCACATTTAGATCTTTAATTCATTTTGAGTTAATTTTTGTGTATGGTGTAAGAAAGTGGTCCAGTTTCTTTCTTTTGCCTGTTGCTGCCCAGTTTTCCCAACACCATTTGTTGCAGAGATGGCCTTTTTCCTATTGCATATTCTTTCCTCCTTTGTCAAAGATTAACTGACCATATCATCATGGGTTTATTTCTGGGTTTTTTTATTCTGTACCATTGATCTATGTGTCTGTTTTTGTGCCAGTACCATACTGTTTTGATTAGTAGAGCCTTGTAATGTACCCTCAAGTCTGGAATTGCGATACCTCATGATTTTTTCAGTGAATGGGTATTTCAGCTCTTGGCTCACTTAATTATAGTTGGTAATTCATTCATTCAAGAAATTTTAACATTGAAAGTACTTATTTCAAATAATATATTCATCTAATATCTTTTTTGTTTTCTTATGAGTTTTCTAATAAAAGTATTTTCTCTTATTTCTTTTCAGCTCGATGCCTTTTAAAAATGGTATTAATATGTGGTTTTAAGGATCCATGTATCCCAGGTGCTCAGTGGTCATTGTGCTTTTCTAAATAACTTTTATTTGTGGTGGGTTTCTCCCCAAAGCAGAAGTTAATCCAAATACACATAGCTTTGAAATTGCACAATTAGGCAATTAAATTAGAAATATGACAACTGGCATGTGTTCAAAGTAATAAAGTTCCAAAAATAGAAAGTGAATCAAATTAACATAAAGGCATTAACTTTTTCTGGGTGGCGTGAGTTTGCAAAAGTCTTGAGTAATTAGATTTGCTTATTCTCAAAACTAGCTAGCAAACCTTGAGTGACATTGCATTTCAAAGGTGGGAGCCAGAGGGAAGGTTGCTGTTGATATTGGAGTGGCAAAAAGGGAGAGACTTCACTTCGAAATCACCTCAGCTAGTACATGCTACTCTACTGTGAAATTTTTACCTAGTACTATAAAGAAATTATTTTAGGATTTATAAAATAATCCCTGGATTTGGAACTTTAGACAGTTTTTAAAAATTTTTTTAAAGATTTTATTTATTTATTTGAGAGAGAGAGAGAACACAAGCAGGGGGAGCGGGAGAGGGAGAAGCAGGCTCCCCGCTGAGCAGGGAACCCGATATGGGGCTTGATCCCAGTACCCTGGATCATGACCTGAGCCGAAGGCAGATGCTTAACCGACTGAGCCACCCAGGTACCCCTAGACGGCTTTTAGGACTTTATCTTTGTATGGTTTTCTTTTTTTTCAAGAGATTTTATTTATGTATTTGAGAAAGACCATGTGCACATGTGCCCGAGAGACAGAGAGAGAGAGAGAGAGAGAGAGAGAGAGAGAGAGAGAGAGAGAAAGAAAGAGAAAGGAGGGGCAGAGGGAGAGGGAGAAGCCGACTCCCTGGCTGAGCAGGGAGCCTGACTCGGGGCTCTATCCAGAACCCTGGGATCATGATCTGAGCTGAAGGCAGAAGCTTAACCGACTGAGCCACCCAGGTGCCCCTTATCTTTCTAAGTTTTGTATGTTGTTTATATTTTCCTAACATTCAAGTAATAATGTTTCATTTTGAAAAGAAACAATTCCAAAGAGTGCTCCCACTGTGTGGGATCATTGGCTCTAAGGTTTGTGTTTTCTTGATATATTAGTTATATGATAATAGGCTTTTAAAAATTTGTACATAAGCATTTTATTTATGAATGAATGAATGATCATGCCATTTCCATTATAAGCTGTGAGACTTGGTGTTTCACGCTGCAAGATTTGTTTCAAATCCAAAGATTTGGAGATCTGTGGGCAGTTCCCCAAAGTCCTACAGTAGTTCCACTGTTTTGAAAGACAGTTTTCATTTTACATAATTTCTGGCATGTTCTGACAAAGGATTACATGCACACTTTTTTGATTCCCCCAGTGTGGCTGTTATCCATTTTGTTGTTGGCATTTCTGTTCAGGTCCAGGCCAGTTCCTGGATGACGTATTACCCCTGTTGCCCTTGCTTCCTGACCTTCCGTCAGCGCTCCTGTTGCCTTCTGTGGTCCTTACAGTGGGGCAGCATATTTCATGTTGCCTACAGATAGGCATGCTGAGCCCCCTGTGCTGGTACCTTTCGTGCTAGCTCTTTTCTAGTGCTTCCCTCCAGGTGCCTATGGCCGCTGGCCTTCATCTGAGTTTGTGTCACTACACTGGCCATGCACAGACATCCACATGTTGTGTTCTTGGTTTTCATGTGGGACGGCTGACGCTTCTTGATACCGAGGATGCTGAGGTCCCTACAGCTTCCTTTCCTTGACATGAAAAATGGATGTGGATGGGGAAAGTTGAAATGGCTAGACCATTTTTGTCCAGAGCTGGTAGGAAATTTGGGTTGGCCAAATACAGCTTTATTTTCTTGGAGGCAATAGGCAGCCTTGATTTTATTTAATATATTAATTTTGAAAAATACTGTTTCAGAAGTGCGTGGCTGGCTCAGTTGGTAGAACACGCGACTCTCGATCGCGGGGTTGTAAGTTCAAGCCCCATGTTGGGTGTAAAGATTACTTAAAAATAAAATCTTAAAAAAATTATTTCATCTCTATATACTTATTAATATTAAACAGATCATAAGTGCACATGGTTAAGAAATTCAGATGGTCCAAAACAGATGTGCCTCTCATCTCAATCCAAAGTCTAACATTTTACTTACCCTGAGTCAAGCACTGGTACCAATTTCTTGCATATATTTTTGTTCTTCCTATGATATCATATGCATTTATAAGCATGTATTTCTCTCTCTCTTCCTCCCCCTCCCCGCCCCCCCCCCGTACATATAGACATATCGTAGTACACTATTTGTACACAATTTCTTACATTTAACCTAGCATGGAGATAGTTTCATACCTCTGGGTATGCATACGTTTTCTTGTTTTTAAGGGCTTCACACTATCCCATAAGATGGAACTTAATTATAGAATAGCAGTCCCTTGTTTTATTTAACCTGTCCCCTACTGATGGACACTTATGTTGTTTTGGGTCCTTTACTTTGGATCAGGGGTTGACAGACATTTTCCGTAAAGGTCACATTGTAGATCTTTTAGGCTCTGTAGGCCTCTAGTCCCTGTCACAAGTGCCCCACCATGTCCTTGTGTCACAGGAGCAACCACAGACTGTATGTAAATGAACGGGTGTGGCTGTGTTCCAGTAACATCTTATTTACCAAAACACACCGCAAGCCCCATTTGACCCCTGCTCTGGATGATCGGACAATTTTGAGAAGCACTGACTGGCCCGTAGTGTTTAATAGGTATTTGTTGATTGATAGGTGGGTGGTGTGGAAATTTGTATTTGCAATATGGAGAATGCTAAAGAATGAAAGACTTGAATGAGATGTATTGATATTGAGAAAGAGTTAAATGGAAAATGCATGACCTTCAGAGCCTTCTACTTTTTGGTGTTTAAAAAGATTTTTTAAGGTGGTGCTTTGACTTCTTTTTTAAGTGTGATAAGCAGGAATGTGAAAATTATATAATGGAGGAAGGATTGATCTGACTCTTCCTAGCAGTATTAATTACCCTGTGAAATTTTGCTTCCTGCCCTACGGGCCCTCAGTCTCACCAGTAAACTCAGAATCACCTCCAGAACTGGGTACAGTGACATAGGTCATGGTCATTAAAACCATTTGGTTTCGAACAATGAATGTATCTTCTTGAAAATGAGTATCATCTCCTTAATATTCTCTTCTGAATGGCCTTCCTGGCTTTTTCGTCTTTGTAACTCTTGGGAGGACTCCTAGATATCGCATGACAGGACTTCTCTTTTTATGAGATACTAAATTCAATACTTTTGAATTATTTGAAGTTGTAGATCAGGGATCGGCAGACAAAGTCCCTCAGGCCAAATCCAACCTGCTGCTTATTTTTGGAAATAAAGTTTTATTAGAACACAAGCACACCCATTTGTTTATGCATTGCCTGGGGCTTCCTTCCCATTACAACAGCAGACCTGAGTAGTTGAGACAGCAACCATAAAATTCACATAGCCAAACTATTTACTACATGGCCCTTTATAGAAAAAAGTTTGCCAACCCCTCTTAGACTGTACTGTTCTTTTCCCAACTTTGAGAATTTGGTGTTCTCTGCTCTGAAGTTTTACGGGGGGTCTAGTCCTGTTTTTCAAGATAGAGACCTTGAAATAGGCCTGTTTCTTAGCTTTTAAGGAACAGACGTGGTTGTTTTGTCGATTTGTCTTTTGACAACACGGTGAACTCCTAGTTTGTTGAGCAGACAATTATTGAACACCTGGGAATACAAAGGCAGATACGATTGATTTCCTGTCCTAAAATACTTGGGGCTAATGGTAGACACAGATAAATAAATCAGTGGTTATAGTGAGTGACAGGTTTGAAGGGACTGCTATGGGAGGAGGAGCCCTCTTTATTATCCTGGAGGACAGCAAAGTCTTCTTTTTGCAGGAGGGTGAAGCTTGAGCTAACTTTTGAAGGCTGAGTAGGAGTTGGACAAAGGAAGTAGAAGGCATAGAGGGCAGATAGAGGGTACAAGTAACATGTACAAAGGTGCTGGGGCCTTAAACCACTTTAATTCACCTGAGGTAATGGAAGAAGAGGTGACAGAGGAGGAAGAGCCTCATCGTAAAGGACCAAGGATATGGATTATACAAGAGTAAGGTGAAAGCATTGCCTCCCCTTTCATACCATGATCCCCACCGGGGGATCATGACCTTGAGATTGCTGGAAAATGAAGGACTCTGAAATTTTGGGGGAGCTCTTGTTGTCTCTGACCTCTTCAAAGGAAGGGAGGATGAGGATTTGTCACTTCAGCTGAAAAGTGGCCATGGCCAAAGCAAACAAGTTGCCAGAGGCAGAACGACGGGTCCCAGTAAATGCCCAAAATAGTTCATCTGGAGGTAGAGGGAGTTTTACATGACTTCACTCTAGAATTCTCCACGGGGAGGGGGCATCTTTTTGGGAGTAATGATTCTCCTTTTCAAACTCTAGCTAAAGCTCTTTTTATATTGGGAGAACAACTAGAGTTGATAAAGTCTTCATAACCCTCTGCAGACCAGTTCAAGTTAAAAGCAAGAGAGGAAAACAAAAGCAAATTAAGCCCATTATTTTGCCAAGAAGAAGTGTTATTTGATTTTTATTTGCATCCTGAATGTTCTTTGGAAAAGAACATGCCATTTGGCCATGTCCGAAGGCCTGTTGACAATCCTCCGACATCATTTTCTGTTTCCATTGCCTCACTCGGCACGAGGGCTCTCATAAGCTTTCCAGTCAGCGATGAAGCCCAGATGTTGTGGATAAACCACAGCCTTTGGGGGGAAAATAAGCAAATACTAATAATAAATAATGCCTCAAGGTCATGCTGTGGCTCTCTCTAAAGTGGCCTGATGATCAGGCTTCATCATTCCCCAGGCAGATTGCTTGGATTTTCATCTTGGCAGCAAATAATGTGGAGCATATGGCCTTAGGAATAGTAGCTCCATCCCAGTAATTCCTGGTGATGGTTCCATTCCAGCTTTCTTTAACTTGGTGATTTGAGTGTACATTGTGGTGGGTCAACAAGCCATTTCTGTCTAGAATGATTTAGAGAGGCTGCTCCCAGTCTGGGTCCTTTTTCATCCAGATAAGTCATTGGAGGCCATATTAGCCTTATGTACAACTTGGGAGTTAAAATTTGCTCAAAAGCAAGCCTGGGTTTGAGTCGCCGGTTGGAGGTTAGAAACGTCCTTTCTTGTGATTTGATCCTCAAATTCCCAGTTTATATTGTGGCACCTAGAACATTTTTCTAATTAAGGATGACTTGATGGTACCACCACGGGGATGGTTTTAGGATGAAGTTCCATGCGCTAACAGGTTATTCCCTGATAAGTAACACTGGGACGAATCACAAGGCTCATCTTTGGATAAGGGCAGTGTCCCTCCAATTTTTTTTTTTTTAAAGGATTATCCCTGAAATGATGTTGTTTATGCTTGGGCTCCTTATGCTATCTCTATTTGTTTCTTCTGTGAATTTTTTTCTTTTGCTTCTTTTTCCATATACTTTTCACTTTGCAGTAAAAGCAAAGACGAAACTGTTAAAATTCAAGAGGTTCTTGGGGCCATGGGCTAAAACTTGCAGTCTCTCGGTGCCCGTTGTAACCCCTGCAAACTTCTAGAGTTTTACTTCTGTTGCAGCCTTGGAGCTGCTGTCTTCCTCATTGTGAGTAATCTTAGCATTCATGCTGCGTTCTATTCATAGTTGTTGTGTGATTTCAGAACTTTTGATCTGCTTCCAGAAAGAACTTTTACATGAGTGATAGGATTTATAGAGGAAACTGTCAACTGAATAACAGGTACTAACTTCTTGGAAGGAGCAAAACACGAAGCTCCGTCTCTTCCCCTCCTCTTCCTTTTCTTTCTTCTTCTTTCTGTTAGTGAAGCTTGGTGCATGTGCAATAAGTTGATGTTTCCTTGTTATAACAGTGTCTTTGTATTCTTCAATAGCAATGGCCTAGGGTAGAAAATGTGATTGTTGTGGGGGAAGAAGCAGGAAAAACAACTTTTTTCCGACAAAGATTTCATGAGCACTTGCTCTGTGCCAGACTCCGGTACAGGTGCAGACGAGACGGAGTCTCTGTCTTGGGGAATTCTAGGACTGAGTAGGGCGACAGTTGCATAAATGCAGTACAATATAGGAAGCAATAAACAGGATATTCTGGAAGCAAGCACTAAAGACTCTGAAAGCCGAATCCTTTTTATTTCTTGGAGAAGAAATTTAGGTTCTGAAATTAAATTCCTGAAAAATAAGGGCAACCCTGGAATCACACTGTAGCACAATTATCTATAGTTTGTTACCCTGATAGTAACTGACCTCCTGTCCTGGAAGAACTCCTTTTCTTTATCCTCAAGGGAGCCCCACCTTCATGGGAGACCCAAAACAAGAAACTGTGAGTCTGTGGCGGGGGGGGGGGGGGGGGGGGGTGGAGGGGGGAGCATGGTGTTAGTTTTGTGAGAAACTCTGTTATCTACAAAGAACGGGTCTGTTGCCAGAAATTGCCCAACTGAGTGTTGGCTAGTCGGATAGCAGCCTCGCTGTAATGTGGCACAGGCTGGCCAGTTTGCACTGGCACATGGCCTGGCCCCTTGGCTCTTCCTTGCAACTCAGATCACCTTGTGAGCTCTGAGAACTACATGAAGTCAGATGTACCTCTAGCTGACCCCATGCATCCAGCTCTCCTACAGAGGAAAGGTGTTGGGTCTTGGCCTATTACTTGGGAAAGCATCCCAAGCACTGGTTATATAAGAAGTAATGTACTGTGGAGGAGAAGGCAGAGGAGGAGGAGGAGGAAGAGGAGGGGGAGGGGGAAGAAGAGGGGGATGGTGATGATAGTGATGTTGATGATGCTGGTGATGAGGCTAATGGTGTTGATGGTGCTGCTGCTGGCAACCTTGATGATAAGGATGTGCAATTGCAGTAATAGGCAGGGACTGGTTCTTCTTCTTTTTTTTTTTTGAGACTTTATTTATTTATGAGAGAGAGAGAGAGAGAGAGAGAGAGAGAGAGAGAACATACAAGCAGGGGGAGCAGCAGAGGGAGAGGGAGAAGCAGGTTCCCTGCCGAGCAAGGAGCCTGATGCGGGGCTCGATCCCAGGACCCTGGGATCATGACCTGAGCAGAAGGTAGATGCTTAACTGACTGAGCCACCCAGGTGCCCCAGTTCTTACTTATTCTTGTATGCCTATATTTGGCACAGAGTAGGGATTTCAAAACATTTGTTGAAGGTTGGGGTGAGGGCTTAGTTTCCCTCCTAAGAGGTAACGCAGAGGGGTGTCCGGCTGGCTCAGTCGGTGGAGCGTGCCACTCTTGATCTCAGGGTCATGAGTTTGAGCCCCATGTTGAGTGCAGAGATTACTTTAAAAAAAATCTTAAAAAAAAAAAAAGGTAAAGCAGGGCATGCTACCTGCCTTGTTCAACATCCTGCAATGGACTTCATTTCATCAGCGTAACACCCCCATTTTTTGCCTTGGCCTGTGCACTCTGGCCCTCCTCTGATGTCACGCTGACCTCTACTGTTATCACTCCCTAGGTACCCTGGTGTCTTTCCTTTTCTTCAAATATCTATGCGTATTTACATCTCAGGCTCTTCGCTCTGCCTGGAATGCTTTTCTTCCAAATATGAATGTGGCTCACTCCTTTACTTCCTCAAATCTCTGCTCACATGTCTTCTCAGAGAGGTCTCCCCTGACTGCCATGTATAAAAAAGCATTTCCTCTGTCTCCCTCCCGTGTCCCTTTATCTGCCATCAAGGGCTGAATGTTTGTGACCTCCCCCAAACTCCTGTGTTGAGGCCCTAGTCCCCCAGTGTGATGATATTTGGAGGTGGGGCCTTTGGGGGAGAGTTAGGTCATGAGGGTGGAGCCCTCATCAATGGGATTAGTGCCCTTATAAGAAGAGGCACGAGAAAACCTTTCTCCCTGCCACGTGAGGATACAGCGAGAAGGCAGTTGCGGGCAAACCAGGAAAAGGACTCTCACTAGACACCGAATGCAGTCTTGGAATTCTCGGCCTCCAGAATGTGAGAAATAAATGTGTATTAAGTCCCCCAGTGTATTGTATTTGCTATAGCAGCCCAAACTGACTAAGATATCTGGCTTTATTTTTCTTTCTAACATTTACATATTATGCGTTATTTTTGTGTTTATTCATCACCGGCCTTTCTTCTCCCACTCTGTCTCCCCCGAATCTAAACTGCATGAGGACAACTGCTGTGTTTCTTTAAAGCCATTTCCCGAGAACAAAGAACTGTGCATGGTACATAGGCACAGAGCTGTAAATGCCGGTGAGTGAGTTTGAAATGAGTTGATGAATTGTTGATACCATCAGAGGACACACCGTCAAACTGGCTTATATTTCTAGGTATCTTCCTAGGTTTATCCTTCCCCTCAGCCCCTCGGCTGTATGAGCCCTTTCAGTACAGAGATCCCATCAGAAACTTTTGTTGTCCCAAAGAGAGCCCAGCACAGAGACTTGTTCGCAGAGTAGTTGTTCAGTGAAGACTTCTCAGTAGATCATCTAAAAGGCCCAGCTTATGGGGATTGCCCTTCCCTGTTGTGCTTCCCCACATTTCCCAGTTTCCTTGTTTTCCTATGTTTTTACATGTCCTCATACTTTCTTTCATTGTAGATTTTGATGGGAGGAGAGATTATGCAACAGCATCTGTACCTCCGCTCTTAAGTAAATGTGGTGGGCTCGGGCTTCGTTTTGCGTTATTCAGACACTACACCAAAGACCATCTCTCAGGAAGATAATGAGAGTCAGAGAGTATTTTTCTATTTTTGATGAAATGCAGTTTCCCTGTAAAAAACCCAAATTCCTAACTTTAAAAGATCGAATAGGATGATTCTTAAAAGGGACTTCTAGCTGATTACATTTAGGCCAATGTATTCAGATTTTTGCCTTGGTTTTTAGCATTTTTAGTAGCTTCTGGATATAGCACATTGTCACAAACTCAATGCCCTTGAAATGTCTTTCTGAAATAGTTAAGCTCATGTTGCTATTCACATGGAACTCAGTATCACTGCTTCCCTCACCCAAAGGAGCTTGGCCAGTTACTTGCCAATTGAAGCTGGCCTGGTACTTGCTGACACATTTTTCAAGAACTGGTTGTGCAATACATGTTGATATTCTGTGTTCTTCCTTCCCTTATTCATCCATTTGGCTCCTTCCTCCTTTCCTGACTCCCTCTCTGCCCTCCCCCATGGCTTTTTGGAATCTATTATCTGCTTTAGTGAACTTAATGGTAAATTGTCTCAAGGGTAAAAATGCTCTGCATTTCTAATCAGAAACGACTGTTTTCCATATTTCTTGAGCATTTCACTCTGTCATAGCTCTTCTTTAAACAAGTTTCAAGCAAGTATTTTGTTTGTTCAAGATTGGATTTTCTACTCACTTGAGTCTGATTTGTCACAAATAAAGCTTAAAAAACACTTTCTCACATCCTTCCTCACAAAACATATTCTCAACTAATAGTTCTCATTTTCACTGGGAGCATTGTCTTAATCTTATAGCAAGTAAACTTCCCCTGGTTTTGATTCTGTCTTTGTGGTCTTCCCTTATGGCTCACTGTATTAATGGGCTAGGGCTGCTCTAACAAAGTAGCACACACTGGCTGGCTAAAACAATTGAACGGTATTCAGTTCTGGGGGTCAGAAGTCTGAGATCAAGGCAATTTTTGGCCTCCTCTGGCTTGTGGATGCATCAACCTGTTCTGTGCCTTCATCTTTACATGATGTTCTCCCTGGACCGTTTCTGTCTCTATGTCCGAATGTCCTCATTTTACAAGGCCACACTCAACTTGGTTTAGGACCCACCCTAATGACTTCACTTTAACTTAATTACCTCTGTAAAGACCCCATCTCCAAATAAGGTCACATTCTGAGGCCCTGGCAGCAAGGATTCCAGTATATCTTGGTGCAGCCCATTACCATACATCTTCTGAAACCTGAAGCTCTGGGGTTAATAAAAGGAACCCATTTTCTGCTTTATCAAGTCTTTAACTTTTTGAATTTAGATTTGGTTATTTATTCGCGCGGCAGGAAGAGCAAAGAGAGAGGGAGAAAGAGTCTTAAGCAGACTGCGCTGAGCACAGAGCCCGACGCAGGGCTCTATCTCATGACCCCCAAGATGACGGCCGAAACCAAGAGTTGGTACTTAACCGACTGTGCCACCCAGGTGCCCCTCAAGTCTTTAATTTTGACTCTAGATACAGTTGAACTTCACCTGATTTGGAAGAAATGCTCTAACAGATGGAATTTTCTAGTTTACTTGAGAATTAATGTGTAAATGGCTTTGTGAGGTGTAGGCTGTGATTCTTCCAGTAGAATATACAAAATTGAAATTTTAATGATTAAGAGTCTTTCAGTTCAGTTCATAGTTTCCCATCCCGACCTCCTTCCCCTTCCCCAGGCCCACATCTCGTTTCACAAACCCATCTGCCTGCCCATTATGGCAAAAATCACTACCCTGATGTCCGTGACTTTTATCCCAGGCCCTTCTTCCTTGTTCCATCTCCTGAATCTTGCTTCTCTCTCGTGTTTGTGGGCGTTCGCATTTGTTCTCCGGATTTCAGCACTCACCCTCCCCTAAAGAATTTGTCTTCTATGTGCTCTGCTGGCTCTCCCTGACTTAAATCCAGTTGTTGGAGGGGCCACCCTAGCCAGCCCTTTGACGTCAGCCACCACTGTCAAGTCTAATCACCGGCATACAGAGTGGGCCCCCTTAGTTTCTCCACGAAGTAGGGAATTTGACAAGAGACTGTATTGTCATCTCCAAGGTAAGTATTGTGGTAGCCTTCTAGACAACTTTGCCTGTGACTCTTCTCTACCTTGTCTGATTCAACTAAGGTACAATTATCTGTATCACCTTTCTTTTTTTTTTTCCTTAAGATTTTATTTATTTGACAGAGAGAGACAAAGCGAGAGAAGGAACACAAGCAGGGGGAGTGGGAGAGGGAGAAGCAGGCCTCCGCTGAGCAGGGAGCCCGACGCGGGTCTTGATCCCAGGACCCCAGGATCATGACCTGAGCCGAAGGCAGACGCCCAAGGACTGGGCCACCCAGGCGCCCCCTGCATCACCTTTCTAATGTATATTTTTGAAAATGGAATTTGCTGCTCAACATCCCTCCGTTGCCCATTCATTGAGTGCAAATTCCTCAGCCTGACCTTTTACCTTCATATGCCTGCTAGAGTTCCAAACCAGTGGTTCTCAGCCTTGGCGGCACATTGAAACCACCTGGGCAGATTCACAAACTACTGATGCCTGCATCCCACTCCCACAGGTTCTGATTTCATTGCTTTGGGGTCTGGTCTACGTGTCAGGATTTTTTTTAAAGCTCCCTAAGTGATTCTAATATTCGGCCAAGGCTGAGAACCACCTATTGAGAGCAGTAGCTCTCCAATTTTAATGTGTACAGCAGGTGCCTTGTTCAAACACAGACTCTGATGTAGGGGTCTGTGGCCAGCCAGGATTCTGCATTTCTAATAACCAGTGATACTGCTGGTCCACATGTTGAGTAGCAGGGTGATAAATTGAGCTTTCGGAGGCCCAGGACCACATTTTGCCCTATTTCTTGTCTGCAAAGTATAGTGCAGAGGTTCTCCGCAAATGTTTGAAACCAAGTTAAATAGCCTACCAGCAACTTTCTAGCCTTTTTCTCTGCATATCAAAGTCCACATAAGCTTAGGCCTATGTCCTTTTGGAACCTATCCCTCACCACAACCAGATGGCCAGTATTTCTTTCATTCAGTCATTCGACCAACATTTGGTCATTATGGCCAGGTACTGGGCATTCAGTGGATGATAAGATGTGATTCCTGCCCTCAAGTTTGCATGTTGGTGGAGGGGATTATCCTCTAGGCTGGTACTTCGTAGATTTCTCGTGCAAGGACCAGCTGTTTTGTTCCAATCTCTTTAATTTTATAAAATACAAAATTAGGCACTTAGATGTCTCAGCAATGTCAAATTGCTATAAAAGTTTCTAAAGTTTCAAAGAGAAGGGACTGGAGATCAAACTCCACTTAGAACTACCCCATTATCTTCCTCCAAGTGTGGCCCATGGACCAGCAGCATGGGCACCACCTAAGAGATCATTAGAGATGCAGAGCCTCAGGCCCCAACCCAGACCTTCAGAATCAGCAAGTTCCCCAGGTGATTCCTATGCAAGTGGAAGTTTGAGAAGGAAGGGCGTTTTCTTTCTGTAACCCCTTTGCAATTCCTCTGTTCCTTCTGCTGCCGAGGGAGATGGACTTGCCACAAAGGGAAGACCGTCAAGAGCTCAGGCACATTCTTTGCTTGGGAATTCAAACATCCATGTTCACACTGCAGCGTAATTGTTGTGACATGTTCTGTTGGAAAGTCACTACCTAGATGCCATCATGTAGAGCCATAAGCTATTTTTAACTTTTCTGGACAGGCCAAAGGTTCTGTGGCCCAGATGACTCCAGAGAACATGAGGCGGATCCGTCTCAGATTTTCTCATAACCCTTGCTTTTCAAAAAAATGTCTTGGGTGTTTACTCTTGAGTTCAACCTTGTTTTACTGACTAAAGAAGCCCACACATTCACTATCCCACTTGTCAGGCAGTCCTTTTCCCCCTCTTCATTTACCAAAACATGTTAAGTTTCCTGGCACTGCTTTATCAGAGAGATAGAACCAGAAATTGATTCGATACGCATAACATTATATCAGATGGTCATGTCCCTCGCAAATTTTTCTGGGGGTTTGAGATAAGGAACATTGGACGTGGAGCTGGAAAAGAGAAGGGGTGGTGGAGGTTCGAGTTTCCTCAGTTTTTGTTAGATGAGTTTGGACATTGCTGGGAAGTGATTAACAAATAAGCAGGCAGGCACCTGAGATAGTCCATGAGTCCATGGAGACTGGAAGAGCAAGTGTTAAAAAAAAAAAAAAAAAAGGCTACGGGAGAACGAAGTTACTTAAGCCTAATAGAATTAGTCGAAAGTGGTTTCTGAATGTGCACCATTATCCCTTGCTTTGTAACTCTCTGAACACCACCCAACACTCTGATGCAACTTGGGAAAAAACAGATGTGAGTTTAGGCTTAAAACTTCCCTAATCCTCGCACTTATATTTTATAGTATTTTAAAGAT
Source organism: Callorhinus ursinus (assembly GCF_003265705.2). Taxonomy (NCBI): domain Eukaryota; kingdom Metazoa; phylum Chordata; class Mammalia; order Carnivora; family Otariidae; genus Callorhinus; species Callorhinus ursinus. The sequence goes on from NW_027397078.1 coordinate 35,876,761, forward strand.
TCGTATTTTAAAAATCCTTGCTACCATCATGAAATTCTTCCCACTATGATGACTTAAAAGGGCTTATTGGATGGAGAAGGACATTTACATACAGTTAGTAATCTTTTATCACAGACCCAATAAGTGCCAGGCATTAGGGATATAAATCTGAATATAAATAAGATAATGTCGCAGCATAAAAGGCAAAAACAATATATAAATCAGGAGTTCCACAGGAGACGGTGAAATAACCCTTAAATCATAGTTTATTTCTTAATTCTGCCAGTAGGAACAGGCTCATTTTTCATGTTTTTCTTTATTATTTTGAAGGCAGGACTTCAAAAGAAATAAAAACAGAAGGTCGGCTGCAGGGCAAATCACAGTGGCTCCATTCTTGCGTATCCAGATGGGCGTCACCCGTGTTTACCTTCCTAAATTGGGAATTCTTACATCAAAAAAACGTGATCCGTTATTATTTTGTTCTGTTTCAGTTTTTTAAACTGGTAGGAAACATGTTGTTGATGGTAAGATAGTCGGTGAGTGAAACAAAATTAACATTTCATAACTGCATTTCGAGGTGTTACCTCAAGCCAGCATCAGCTCCTGCTGTCTTCAGAGCAACTTTCTGAACTGAAGACTCTCTTATTTCTGTTGTGAGGGGTATTGAGACTAAGGTTTGAGGTACAATTTTCTCCAAATCTCTAAGAAATGAAGGATAGAGTCAGGGTGTCCACCTGACCCCCACACTTAAGCTTCTAAATGTTACCTCGCACGCTGTCTTTTGTAATCTGGAAGTGATAATTGATGGGCCATTTTGAAACCCAAATCTGTAAAAAAAACAAAAGTCCAATAGGCTTATCTGAGAGAATTAGCTCCGTCTGTGCAAAATTTTGAAGGAAATAAATTATATAGCTACCTGAATTATTGTATTTTAAATTTAAGGGTTATTGAAATTAACAGAACTGTTATTCAATCTCATATTTCCAAATAAAAAGCACAATATCTACTTGAAGTCAACACTGTTGAAAAGCATTATTGTTTGGAGAACTGAACATTGGTTTGCCAAATGAGATTTTTCTTGTTCCCGAGAATTATATAATAGGATCATAGGCCTTTTGTAGTTGCCAAGAGTCACTTCCTGTTTCACGTAGAGCACTTTCCTCCTCCTTCATTTTATAGATGAGTAAATCAGAGAAGGAAAAACATTTTCCCCAGGTCACACAGCTTGCTAGTGTCTGAGATGAGTGAAACCTGATAGGCTGTCTAATTCACACTGGGATGGATTTCTAGCTGAACATTAAATGTGATCATGAGCTATCTACATATTTTGTTTACAGGGGGTTTCAGAGCAACGAGATTGTTTCTTCGAAGGTTTTGCTTGTTTGAGATAATGTTTTAATTTCTGCCAAGTAGCTTTAGCCCTATTGAAGGACTGGCATAAAATATTTATCATATTCTCTATTTGTTGAAATGTTTGATTTTCTTAACCACCGCATAGGAATAGGCTGGGGTCAGAAAGGCCAATGGAGAATCAAGGTATTCACAAGACAGAAACCATACTGTTCAAATGGCCAAGATGTCAGTGTAAAATGAAGTTCCACCAGAGAACTGATGATACTGGGATTGGCCCTTGCTTGAAACAAGTAAACAAGATGGACAATAGAGTGAACCCCATTCCAAACAGAGCATCAACAACTATAATGATGACTTAAAAGACACTTGTCCTGGGTGCTAGAGTTTTCAACCTCAAAAGTAAAGTGGTCATAAAGCCGGTTTCAAAATGGCAGGTGTAACTCTGCTTCTAGTGTTGGTTAGAACCTTGGCCATATTCTTAAGGCCATTCAAGTTTTGGCATGGCTTAAAGGTTTGCCGCTTTGCCCCACATATAGTAAATCTCTGACTTCTAACTCAAGTCTGGTCAGTGGAACTTTCCCCATATGTGGATTCAAACATTTTGTGTTCTCTTAAATAAATGTTGATTAGATGTATAGGCACCCACTGTTGATGTGGATCCTGTAGTCACACTCATTTTTTTTTTTAAATGGTTTCTCTCCATCTCTTAACTGAGCGTCATCCCTTGCATGGACAGTGCTCTTTTCACATGTTGTATGTTTCGTGTTTCACTTTGTATGCCTCATAATAATCCCAAATGTCTCAAAGTCTTTAAACTGGCCTATGTACAAGCAAAGAGTTGTTGGAAGGCCTAAGGCTGAAATTACCTTCTAAACCACCAACGATTGAATTACCCTATTACCCTTGACATGGTTTTAGCATGAAGGCAATTTCCTTGAAAATTGATCATCTATCTACCAATGTATGGCCTTGACTGCAGTGTTCTGTTTCTTAGGGAATCTTGACTTCAACATAGATTTCAAAAATTAAGCACATTTCCAAAATTAGCACTAGAAGTTAAAACTCTCCCCTTCCCTTTTTCTCTACACACACATGTAATTATTTGCAGGGTTTCTGGGCCATGCATGTAACATACTGTTTAGGAGTACACACTTCGGAATTAGGCAATCTTGGATCCAGACTCGGCTTTGTCACACTCACTTTTGACACTGGCAGGTTTCCATCCTCATGTGAGCAGCAAAGTGGGGATGATAATATTTACCTGTTGGAGTTGGTAAGATTTAGTAAGATAATTTGAACAAAATACTTTTGCATCTTCTAAACTCTGGTCTCTTACGTTCTGCACTAATGACATTCGGAGCTGGATAATTCTTTGTTGTGAGGGGCTGTCTTGTGGACTGTAGGGTGTTTACAGCATCCCTGGTCTCCATCCCCTAGAAGCCCCCCTCCCACTCTTGCGACAGCCAAAAATGTTTCAGGACATTCTGAAATGTCCTCTTTAGAGCAAAATTGCCTCAGGTTGAGAACCACTGCTCTAAAATGATATGAATTACACCCCCCCTTCTTGATAAAGCAAAGTAATGGTTAAACATTCTCAGACTCTGAAGAGAAGGAGCTTTGAAATGCATCAGACCACTAAGGCCCTTTGAACTGAGAAGTTGCAGAGAGCAGGAGCATTCACAAGCGCCTAAATGGAGGAGCTGCGAGGGCCTCCCCTCGGTCTTCCCTGCCCTCCTGAAGTTCCGTGAGTATCTGAAGTGAATCATTGTGTAAACACTGCCAACTCCATTTCTCAAGTCACTGTTTCATCTCTCATTTGAAACCCCAGGTAGTCAAAGCTTTTCTTTTTGATTACCCCCAAATATGTGATTTTTTTCCTACTCGAAAGAGACCCTTCCCATCCCATGTCCTAACGCTTCTGTGCATTGACTTTTGGTAAATAAGGCAGTTGATCAAAAGATTAATGTGTGCCAGCTGATCCTTGGGTTTGTCCTCCAGCAAGCCTAGAGGGTTTTCTAACTTGGCATCTTAGGTTCACAGACTCTTCAACCTCAAAGAGAGTCTTTCCATAGCAACCTTGACTTGAGGTCCAGGATGTGACAGATTGTGCTTGTGGACAGGTGGAAGTGAGAGGGGAGGGGAGCAAGCAAACCTGTTTCCAGGAAATGGAGTCAGCTCCATGCCCTTCCATCACCCCTTTCTGAAGGTCGAGTCCCAAACTGAGACTTGAAATTGGGCACATTGCTTGAACTAGGGGCTTGGGGGTGGGGCCTGGGCATGATCTATCCACAAACCATAGAAGGTTACTTCTGCCCCTCCCCTCCCCTCTCCCCCATTCTCCTTCCTCTGGTTCCACTGGCATGAGGACCCGCTCCTAAAGAATGAGCTCCTAAGGAATGAGCTGACAGGATTTCTTTGACCAGAGCTGTCTTCTCCATTTGGGAGAGAGAAAAAGTAAATTAGTGACTTGCCCAACATTATTTACAGTTCCAAGAAACAAATACAGTTGAAATCTAATGGGAAAAAACAAACACAACCTTAGAAGACAGAAGTCGTTCGCAAAAAACTTATCATTCCTATTCCAGAGTACAACACCGATACGCCTTCAGTTCAGGTCAATGGACGTTTTGAAAACCGAACAGTTACATGGGACTTACAAGGTGTTTTATAAATAGTAACCAGTTATTCCATTCTCATATCAATCATATGTGGTTGGTATTATTATTATGGTTTTTTCTTCTTCTTTTCATTCCACTGAAACGGAAGGAAAGTGAAGTGCAGAGGGTTAATTTGCCAGAGGTCATGAAGCTAGTAAGCGGTGGCTCCAGGAGTCATATTTATTGAGCAGTCACCAGATGTACTAAGTCCTGGACAACAAAGTAAAAAGCCTAGAGTTTTGTGGAGGGGGGACCTCGAAATTGTTAGTCCTGTGATGAAGTGGTAAAGTGCTATTAATCGTGCCTTTTTTATTTTCTGTATTTCTGATGATTTGACCTCCGGATCCGTGCTGATCCTGCAGAGAAGCCCCTCCCCAGGGTTAGCCAATTCCTAGAGATAGTCAACAAGGGACCTGCAGACAGTCTTTTCATATGTAAACTAGCCAATCCGGTGTCCCTACCCCAACTACCGTTTTTTTTTTTTTTTAATTTCTTTTCTTTTCTTTTTTTTCTTTTCTTTTCTTTTTTTTCTTTTCTTTTCTTTTCTTTTCTTTCTTTCTTTCTTTCTTTCTTT